>NW_026691523.1:0-84219 GCF_020826845.1 Diceros bicornis minor
TGCCTGCTTTCTCCAAAGGAGGCTGGCCGACCAGCCGAACCTGGCACCTGGGCCAGGCCCCTTCCAAGGGGACGAGTTCCAGAGGATAGAGCCCTGGGGGCGGCTGCCAAGTCTCCTGGGGCGTGTGCTGGGCCCGCGTCAGAGGAGGAAGCAGCCTGATAAACGGTGTGCCAGGCCTGAGATCTGGAGGCCTCCCACAGCCGGGGTCCCTGTCCTGCCCAGGCCCCCCGAGGGAGGACGATGGTCGGGCAGTGGCGAGCGGGGTGGGGCTGGCGCCGAGCCTGCCCTTGGATGCCCCGGGGAAGGGCGCCGGGGGGATGGGCTGCCCCTGGCCAGGTCTGAGGGACCGACCCAGCTCGGGGCTGTCGGGGGCAGAGAGAGAACCCCCCTCCGCCCTTTCCCTTCAGGTTCTTAGGGCTGGCCAAATCCTTCCAAGACAGCTTGTCTGGAGAAAATCAGACCCAGCTGAAGAACATGTGTCCATGGGGGAAACCCGGGAAACTGAGTCTCCCCACACAATAGCAGAGATTCTCATCTTGCATCCTCTCCTGAGCTAATGACAAAGGTGGATGTCCCGGGTGGGTGGGCCTGTGGAATGGGAGAGGGGGAGGAAGTCTATTGTCATGCAGAGGGACATGGAAAGACTTGTCTGAAGCTTATCCCCTGCACTGGGGTCAGGTCGGGAAGGGACGGCACAGAGGTGAGCAGGAACCAACCGGCCTGTCTGTGGTGGGGCTGGCCCGGGGCAGGCGTGGGGGTGATGGCTGGAAGTGGGATGGCGCGTGAGTTGGCACCAGCCAGCGGTGGAGGCAGAGACTCAGAGGTCAGGGATCTCTCTCTCTGTCTCTGTCTCTGTCTCTCTCCCTCAGGGAGCTGAGGAGAGTAAGGTGGCGCCCCCTGCCCACCTCGCCTACCTCTCCATGGGCCCTTCTTTCTCTGGCCGCTCCGGGAGCCCTGCGGGCTTGGGTTCAACCCCCCACACACCGCACAGGCCAAGGGCGCATGCGCGACCGCCGGGGGCCTAGGGCTGGCCTCGGAGGGGGGGGGGTCCTCAGTGAAGGCCCCGCCCTCCCTCCAGGCTCTGACCCAGCTGCAGCTCTTCCATCGCCGCCCTTCTGGACTCGGCTTCAGCTGTCTCCCTCCCCTCCCCCACTCCCACTCAGCTTGGAGGCAGCTTCCCTGCCTTGAAAGCATGGCTCTGGCCTGAGGGCCACAGACCTACTGGGCTTCAAGCTCAAGGCTCTGCCTGGGCCTGCTGCTTCGGCCAGGGGCTCATTTTTTCCTGGAAAGACAAAGCCATGGCCTCACCCCACGCCTGCACTTTGCCACGGCAGGCAGCCCAGATGTAGGAAAGGCTCTGTGGAGTCAGAAGTGCCGAGACAGGCAGATGGCACCAGAGGGTTTGGGGGGCCAGGGCGCAACTGGGCTAGCCCCTCCTCCCGGGAGTCGGGGAGGCCCGGCCTTCCTAGTGCCCAGGCCACGGCTCCGGGGAGAAACCCGCCATGGAGGGCACGCGGGAGGCCCTCTGCCTGAGGTGGCAGGTGTCACGCCAGGGCCACTGCAAGCCTGGCTCGGCTTGCCTGCTTTCTCCAAAGGAGGCTGGCCGACCAGCCGAACCTGGCACCTGGGCCAGGCCCCTTCCAAGGGGACGAGTTCCAGAGGATAGAGCCCTGGGGGCGGCTGCCAAGTCTCCTGGGGCGTGTGCTGGACCCCCGTCAGAGGAGGAAGCAGCCTGGTAAACGGGGTGTGCCAGGCCTGAGATCTGGAGGCCTCCCACAGCCGGGTCCCTGTCCTGCCAGGCCCCCCGAGGGAGGACGATGGTCGGGCAGTGGCGAGCGGGGTGGGGCTGGCGCCGAGCCTGCCCTTGGATGCCCCGGGGAAGGGCGCCGGGGGATGGGCTGCCCCTGGCCAGGTCTGAGGGACCGACCCAGCTCGGGGCTGTCGGGGGCAGAGAGAGAACCCCCCTCCGCCCTTTCCCTTCAGGTTCTTAGGGCTGGCCAAATCCTTCCCAAGACAGCTTGTCTGGAGAAAATCAGACCCAGCTGAAGAACATGTGTCCATGGGGGAAACCCGGGAAACTGAGTCTCCCCACACAATAGCAGAGATTCTCATCTTGCATCCTCTCCTGAGCTAATGACAAAGGTGGATGTCCCGGGTGGGTGGGCCTGTGGAATGGGAGAGGGGAGGAAGTCTATTGTCATGCAGAGGGACATGGAAAGACTTGTCTGAAGCTTATCCCCTGCACTGGGGTCAGGTCGGGAAGGGACGGCACAGAGGTGAGCAGGAACCAACCGGCCTGTCCTGTGGTGGGGCTGGCCCCGGGGCAGGCGTGGGGGGTGATGGCTGGAAGTGGGATGGCGCGTGAGTTGGCACCAGCCAGCGGTGGAGGCAGAGACTCAGAGGTCAGGGATCTCTCTCTCTGTCCTCTGTCTCTGTCTCTCTCCCTCAGGGAGCTGAGGAGAGTAAGGTGGCGCCCCCCTGCCCACCTCGCCTACCTCTCCATGGGCCCTTCTTTCTCTGGCCGCTCCGGGAGCCCTGCGGGCTTGGGTTCAACCCCCCCACACACCGCACAGGCCAAGGGCGCATGCGCGACCGCCGGGGCCTAGGGCTGGCCTCGGAGGGGGGGGGGGTCCTCAGTGAAGGCCCCGCCCTCCCTCCAGGCTCTGACCCAGCTGCAGCTCTTCCATCGCCGCCCTTCTGGACTCGGCTTCAGCTGTCTCCCTCCCCTCCCCCACTCCCACTCAGCTTGGAGGCAGCTTCCCTGCCTTGAAAGCATGGCTCTGGCCCTGAGGGCCACAGACCTACTGGGCTTCAAGCTCAAGGCTCTGCCTGGGCCTGCTGCTTCGGCCAGGGGCTCATTTTTTTCCTGGAAAGACAAAGCCATGGCCTCACCCCACGCCTGCACTTTGCCACGGCAGGCAGCCCAGATGTAGGAAAGGCTCTGTGGAGTCAGAAGTGCCGAGACAGGCAGATGGCACCAGAGGGTTTGGGGGCCAGGGCGCAACTGGGCTAGCCCCTCCTCCCGGGAGTCGGGGAGGCCCGGCCTTCCTAGTGCCCAGGCCACGGCTCCGGGGAGAAACCCGCCATGGAGGGCACGCGGGAGGCCCTCTGCCTGAGGTGGCAGGTGTCACGCCAGGGCCACTGCAAGCCTGGCTCGGCTTGCCTGCTTTCTCCAAAGGAGGCTGGGCCGACCAGCCCGAACCTGGCACCTGGGCCAGGCCCCTTCCAAGGGGACGAGTTCCAGAGGATAGAGCCCTGGGGGCGGCTGCCAAGTCTCCTGGGGCGTGTGCTGGACCCCCGTCAGAGGAGGAAGCAGCCTGGTAAACGGTGTGCCAGGCCTGAGATCTGGAGGCCTCCCACAGCCGGGTCCCTGTCCTGCCCAGGCCCCCCGAGGGAGGACGATGGTCGGGCAGTGGCGAGCGGGGGGTGGGGCTGGCGCCGAGCCTGCCCTTGGATGCCCCGGGGGAAGGGCGCCGGGGGATGGGCTGCCCCTGGCCAGGTCTGAGGGACCGACCCAGCTCGGGGCTGTCGGGGGCAGAGAGAGAACCCCCCTCCGCCCTTTCCCTTCAGGTTCTTAGGGCTGGCCAAATCCTTCCCAAGACAGCTTGTCTGGAGGAAAATCAGACCCAGCTGAAGAACATGTGTCCATGGGGGAAACCCGGGAAACTGAGTCTCCCCACACAATAGCAGAGATTCTCATCTTGCATCCTCTCCTGAGCTAATGACAAAGGTGGATGTCCCGGGTGGGTGGGCCTGTGGAATGGGAGAGGGGAGGAAGTCTATTGTCATGCAGAGGGACATGGAAAGACTTGTCTGAAGCTTATCCCCTGCACTGGGGTCAGGTCGGGAAGGGACGGCACAGAGGTGAGCAGGAACCAACCGGCCTGTCTGTGGTGGGGCTGGCCCCGGGGCAGGGCGTGGGGGTGATGGCTGGAAGTGGGATGGCGCGTGAGTTGGCACCAGCCAGCGGTGGAGGCAGAGACTCAGAGGTCAGGGATCTCTCTCTCTGTCTCTGTCTCTGTCTCTCTCCCTCAGGGAGCTGAGGAGAGTAAGGTGGCGCCCCCTGCCCACCTCGCCTACCTCTCCATGGGGCCCTTCTTTCTCTGGCCGCTCCGGGAGCCCTGCGGGCTTGGGTTCAACCCCCCCACACACCGCACAGGCCAAGGGCGCATGCGCGACCGCCGGGGCCTAGGGCTGGCCTCGGAGGGGGGGGGGTCCTCAGTGAAGGCCCCGCCCTCCCTCCAGGCTCTGACCCAGCTGCAGCTCTTCCATCGCCGCCCTTCTGGACTCGGCTTCAGCTGTCTCCCTCCCCTCCCCCACTCCCACTCAGCTTGGAGGCAGCTTCCCTGCCTTGAAAGCATGGCTCTGGCCCTGAGGGCCACAGACCTACTGGGCTTCAAGCTCAAGGCTCTGCCTGGGCCTGCTGCTTCGGCCAGGGCTCATTTTTTCCTGGAAAGACAAAGCCATGGCCTCACCCCACGCCTGCACTTTGCCACGGCAGGCAGCCCAGATGTAGGAAAGGCTCTGTGGAGTCAGAAGTGCCGAGACAGGCAGATGGCACCAGAGGGTTTGGGGGCCAGGGCGCAACTGGGCTAGCCCCTCCTCCCGGGAGTCGGGGAGGCCCCGGCCTTCCTAGTGCCCAGGCCACGGCTCCGGGGGAGAAACCCGCCATGGAGGGCACGCGGGAGGCCCTCTGCCTGAGGTGGCAGGTGTCACGCCAGGGCCACTGCAAGCCTGGCTCGGCTTGCCTGCTTTCTCCAAAGGAGGCTGGCCCGACCAGCCGAACCTGGCACCTGGGCCAGGCCCCTTCCAAGGGGACGAGTTCCAGAGGATAGAGCCCTGGGGGCGGCTGCCAAGTCTCCTGGGGCGTGTGCTGGACCCCCGTCAGAGGAGGGAAGCAGCCTGGTAAACGGTGTGCCAGGCCTGAGATCTGGAGGCCTCCCACAGCCGGGTCCCTGTCCTGCCCAGGGCCCCCCGAGGGAGGACGATGGTCGGGCAGTGGCGAGCGGGGTGGGGCTGGCGCCGAGCCTGCCCTTGGATGCCCCGGGGAAGGGCGCCGGGGGGATGGGCTGCCCCTGGCCAGGTCTGAGGGACCGACCCAGCTCGGGGCTGTCGGGGGCAGAGAGAGAACCCCCCTCCGCCCTTTCCCTTCAGGTTCTTAGGGCTGGCCAAATCCTTCCCAAGACAGCTTGTCTGGAGAAAATCAGACCCAGCTGAAGAACATGTGTCCATGGGGGAAACCCGGGAAACTGAGTCTCCCCACACAATAGCAGAGATTCTCATCTTGCATCCTCTCCTGAGCTAATGACAAAGGTGGATGTCCCGGTGGGTGGGCCTGTGGAATGGGAGAGGGGAGGAAGTCTATTGTCATGCAGAGGGACATGGAAAGACTTGTCTGAAGCTTATCCCCTGCACTGGGGTCAGGTCGGGAAGGGACGGCACAGAGGTGAGCAGGAACCAACCGGCCTGTCTGTGGTGGGGCTGGCCCCGGGGCAGGCGTGGGGGTGATGGCTGGAAGTGGGATGGCGCGTGAGTTGGCACCAGCCAGCGGTGGAGGCAGAGACTCAGAGGTCAGGATCTCTCTCTCTGTCTCTGTCTCTGTCTCTCTCCCTCAGGGAGCTGAGGAGAGTAAGGTGGCGCCCCCTGCCCACCTCGCCTACCTCTCCATGGGCCCTTCTTTCTCTGGCCGCTCCGGGAGCCCTGCGGGCTTGGGTTCAACCCCCCACACACCGCACAGGCCAAGGGCGCATGCGCGACCGCCGGGGCCTAGGGCTGGCCTCGGAGGGGGGGGGGGGTCCTCAGTGAAGGCCCCCGCCCTCCCTCCAGGCTCTGACCCAGCTGCAGCTCTTCCATCGCCGCCCTTCTGGACTCGGCTTCAGCTGTCTCCCTCCCCTCCCCCACTCCCACTCAGCTTGGAGGCAGCTTCCCTGCCTTGAAAGCATGGCTCTGGCCCTGAGGGCCACAGACCTACTGGGCTTCAAGCTCAAGGCTCTGCCTGGGCCTGCTGCTTCGGCCAGGGGCTCATTTTTTCCTGGAAAGACAAAGCCATGGCCTCACCCCACGCCTGCACTTTGCCACGGCAGGCAGCCCAGATGTAGGAAAGGCTCTGTGGAGTCAGAAGTGCCGAGACAGGCAGATGGCACCAGAGGGTTTGGGGGCCAGGGCGCAACTGGGCTAGCCCCTCCTCCCGGGAGTCGGGGAGGCCCGGCCTTCCTAGTGCCCAGGCCACGGCTCCGGGGAGAAACCCGCCATGGAGGGCACGCGGGAGGCCCTCTGCCTGAGGTGGCAGGTGTCACGCCAGGGCCACTGCAAGCCTGGCTCGGCTTGCCTGCTTTCTCCAAAGGAGGCTGGCCGACCAGCCGAACCTGGCACCTGGGCCAGGCCCCTTCCAAGGGGACGAGTTCCAGAGGATAGAGCCCTGGGGGCGGCTGCCAAGTCTCCTGGGGCGTGTGCTGGACCCCCGACAGAGGAGGAAGCAGCCTGGTAAACGGTGTGCCAGGCCCTGAGATCTGGAGGCCTCCCACAGCCGGGTCCCTGTCCTGCCCAGGCCCCCCGAGGGAGGACGATGGTCGGGGCAGTGGCGAGCGGGGTGGGGCTGGCGCCGAGCCTGCCCTTGGATGCCCCGGGGAAGGGCGCCGGGGGGATGGGCTGCCCCTGGCCAGGTCTGAGGGACCGACCCAGCTCGGGGCTGTCGGGGGCAGAGAGAGAACCCCCCTCCGCCCTTTCCCTTCAGGTTCTTAGGGCTGGCCAAATCCTTCCCAAGACAGCTTGTCTGGAGAAAATCAGACCCAGCTGAAGAACATGTGTCCATGGGGGAAACCCGGGAAACTGAGTCTCCCCACACAATAGCAGAGATTCTCATCTTGCATCCTCTCCTGAGCTAATGACAAAGGTGGATGTCCCGGGTGGGTGGGCCTGTGGAATGGGAGAGGGGAGGAAGTCTATTGTCATGCAGAGGGACATGGAAAGACTTGTCTGAAGCTTATCCCCTGCACTGGGGTCAGGTCGGGAAGGGACGGCACAGAGGTGAGCAGGAACCAACCGGCCCTGTCTGTGGTGGGGCTGGCCCCGGGGCAGGCGTGGGGGTGATGGCTGGAAGTGGGATGGCGCGTGAGTTGGCACCAGCCAGCGGTGGAGGCAGAGACTCAGAGGTCAGGGATCTCTCTCTCTGTCTCTGTCTCTGTCTCTCTCCCTCAGGGAGCTGAGGAGAGTAAGGTGGCGCCCCCTGCCCACCTCGCCTACCTCTCCATGGGCCCTTCTTTCTCTGGCCGCTCCGGGAGCCCTGCGGGCTTGGGTTCAACCCCCCACACACCGCACAGGCCAAGGGCGCATGCGCGACCGCCGGGGCCTAGGGCTGGCCTCGGAGGGGGGGGGGGGTCCTCAGTGAAGGCCCCGCCCTCCCTCCAGGCTCTGACCCAGCTGCAGCTCTTCCATCGCCGCCCTTCTGGACTCGGCTTCAGCTGTCTCCCTCCCCTCCCCCACTCCCACTCAGCTTGGAGGCAGCTTCCCTGCCTTGAAAGCATGGCTCTGGCCCTGAGGGCCACAGACCTACTGGGCTTCAAGCTCAAGGCTCTGCCTGGGCCTGCTGCTTCGGCCAGGGGCTCATTTTTTTCCTGGAAAGACAAAGCCATGGCCTCACCCCACGCCTGCACTTTGCCACGGCAGGCAGCCCAGATGTAGGAAAGGCTCTGTGGAGTCAGAAGTGCCGAGACAGGCAGATGGCACCAGAGGGTTTGGGGGCCAGGGCGCAACTGGGCTAGCCCCTCCTCCCGGGAGTCGGGGAGGCCCGGCCTTCCTAGTGCCCAGGCCACGGCTCCGGGGAGAAACCCGCCATGGAGGGCACGCGGGAGGCCCTCTGCCTGAGGTGGCAGGTGTCACGCCAGGGCCACTGCAAGCCTGGCTCGGCTTGCCTGCTTTCTCCAAAGGAGGCTGGCCGACCAGCCGAACCTGGCACCTGGGCCAGGCCCCTTCCAAGGGGACGAGTTCCAGAGGATAGAGCCCTGGGGGCGGCTGCCAAGTCTCCTGGGGCGTGTGCTGGACCCCCGTCAGAGGAGGAAGCAGCCTGGTAAACGGTGTGCCAGGCCTGAGATCTGGAGGCCTCCCACAGCCGGGTCCCTGTCCTGCCCAGGCCCCCCGAGGGAGGACGATGGTCGGGCAGTGGCGAGCGGGGTGGGGCTGGCGCCGAGCCTGCCCTTGGATGCCCCGGGGAAGGGCGCCGGGGGATGGGCTGCCCCTGGCCAGGTCTGAGGGACCGACCCAGCTCGGGGCTGTCGGGGGCAGAGAGAGAACCCCCCTCCGCCCTTTCCCTTCAGGTTCTTAGGGCTGGCCAAATCCTTCCCAAGACAGCTTGTCTGGAGAAAATCAGACCCAGCTGAAGAACATGTGTCCATGGGGGGAAACCCGGGAAACTGAGTCTCCCCACACAATAGCAGAGATTCTCATCTTGCATCCTCTCCTGAGCTAATGACAAAGGTGGATGTCCCGGGTGGGTGGGCCTGTGGAATGGGAGAGGGGAGGAAGTCTATTGTCATGCAGAGGGACATGGAAAGACTTGTCTGAAGCTTATCCCCTGCACTGGGGTCAGGTCGGGAAGGGACGGCACAGAGGTGAGCAGGAACCAACCGCCTGTCTGTGGTGGGGCTGGCCCCGGGGCAGGCGTGGGGGTGATGGCTGGAAGTGGGATGGCGCGTGAGTTGGCACCAGCCAGCGGTGGAGGCAGAGACTCAGAGGTCAGGGATCTCTCTCTCTGTCTCTGTCTCTGTCTCTCTCCCTCAGGGAGCTGAGGAGAGTAAGGTGGCGCCCCCTGCCCACCTCGCCTACCTCTCCATGGGCCCTTCTTTCTCTGGCCGCTCCGGGAGCCCTGCGGGCTTGGGTTCAACCCCCCACACACCGCACAGGCCAAGGGCGCATGCGCGACCGCCGGGGCCTAGGGCTGGCCTCGGAGGGGGGGGGGTCCTCAGTGAAGGCCCCGCCCTCCCTCCAGGCTCTGACCCAGCTGCAGCTCTTCCATCGCCGCCCTTCTGGACTCGGCTTCAGCTGTCTCCCTCCCCTCCCCCACTCCCACTCAGCTTGGAGGCAGCTTCCCTGCCTTGAAAGCATGGCTCTGGCCCTGAGGGCCACAGACCTACTGGGCTTCAAGCTCAAGGCTCTGCCTGGGCCTGCTGCTTCGGCCAGGGGCTCATTTTTTCCTGGAAAGACAAAGCCATGGCCTCACCCCACGCCTGCACTTTGCCACGGCAGGCAGCCCAGATGTAGGAAAGGCTCTGTGGAGTCAGAAGTGCCGAGACAGGCAGATGGCACCAGAGGGTTTGGGGGCCAGGGCGCAACTGGGCTAGCCCCTCCTCCCGGGAGTCGGGGAGGCCCGGCCTTCCTAGTGCCCAGGCCACGGCTCCGGGGAGAAACCCGCCATGGAGGGCACGCGGGAGGCCCTCTGCCTGAGGTGGCAGGTGTCACGCCAGGGCCACTGCAAGCCTGGCTCGGCTTGCCTGCTTTCTCCAAAGGAGGCTGGCCGACCAGCCGAACCTGGCACCTGGGCCAGGCCCCTTCCAAGGGGACGAGTTCCAGAGGATAGAGCCCTGGGGGCGGCTGCCAAGTCTCCTGGGGCGTGTGCTGGGCCCCCGTCAGAGGAGGAAGCAGCCTGGTAAACGGTGTGCCAGGCCTGAGATCTGGAGGCCTCCCACAGCCGGGTCCCTGTCCTGCCCAGGCCCCCCGAGGGAGGACGATGGTCGGGCAGTGGCGAGCGGGGTGGGGCTGGCGCCGAGCCTGCCCTTGGATGCCCCGGGGAAGGGCGCCGGGGGATGGGCTGCCCCTGGCCAGGTCTGAGGGACCGACCCAGCTCGGGGCTGTCGGGGGCAGAGAGAGAACCGCCCTCCGCCCTTTCCCTTCAGGTTCTTAGGGCTGGCCAAATCCTTCCCAAGACAGCTTGTCTGGAGAAAATCAGACCCAGCTGAAGAACATGTGTCCATGGGGGAAACCCGGGAAACTGAGTCTCCCCACACAATAGCAGAGATTCTCATCTTGCATCCTCTCCTGAGCTAATGACAAAGGTGGATGTCCCGGGTGGGTGGGCCTGTGGAATGGGAGAGGGGAGGAAGTCTATTGTCATGCAGAGGGACATGGAAAGACTTGTCTGAAGCTTATCCCCTGCACTGGGGTCAGGTCGGGAAGGGACGGCACAGAGGTGAGCAGGAACCAACCGGCCTGTCTGTGGTGGGGCTGGCCCCGGGGCAGGCGTGGGGGTGATGGCTGGAAGTGGGATGGCGCGTGAGTTGGCACCAGCCAGCGGTGGAGGCAGAGACTCAGAGGTCAGGGATCTCTCTCTCTGTCTCTGTCTCTGTCTCTCTCCCTCAGGGAGCTGAGGAGAGTAAGGTGGCGCCCCCTGCCCACCTCGCCTACCTCTCCATGGGCCCTTCTTTCTCTGGCCGCTCCGGGAGCCCTGCGGGCTTGGGTTCAACCCCCCACACACCGCACAGGCCAAGGGCGCATGCGCGACCGCCGGGGCCTAGGGCTGGCCTCGGAGGGGGGGGGGGTCCTCAGTGAAGGCCCCGCCCTCCCTCCAGGCTCTGACCCAGCTGCAGCTCTTCCATCGCCGCCCTTCTGGACTCGGCTTCAGCTGTCTCCCTCCCCTCCCCCACTCCCACTCAGCTTGGAGGCAGCTTCCCTGCCTTGAAAGCATGGCTCTGGCCCTGAGGGCCACAGACCTACTGGGCTTCAAGCTCAAGGCTCTGCCTGGGCCTGCTGCTTCGGCCAGGGGCTCATTTTTTCCTGGAAAGACAAAGCCATGGCCTCACCCCACGCCTGCACTTTGCCACGGCAGGCAGCCCAGATGTAGGAAAGGCTCTGTGGAGTCAGAAGTGCCGAGACAGGCAGATGGCACCAGAGGGTTTGGGGGCCAGGGCGCAACTGGGCTAGCCCCTCCTCCCGGGAGTCGGGGAGGCCCGGCCTTCCTAGTGCCCAGGCCACGGCTCCGGGGAGAAACCCGCCATGGAGGGCACGCGGGAGGCCCTCTGCCTGAGGTGGCAGGTGTCACGCCAGGGCCACTGCAAGCCTGGCTCGGCTTGCCTGCTTTCTCCAAAGGAGGCTGGCCGACCAGCCGAACCTGGCACCTGGGCCAGGCCCCTTCCAAGGGGACGAGTTCCAGAGGATAGAGCCCTGGGGGCGGCTGCCAAGTCTCCTGGGGCGTGTGCTGGACCCCCGTCAGAGGAGGAAGCAGCCTGGTAAACGGTGTGCCAGGCCTGAGATCTGGAGGCCTCCCACAGCCGGGTCCCTGTCCTGCCCAGGCCCCCCGAGGGAGGACGATGGTCGGGCAGTGGCGAGCGGGGTGGGGCTGGCGCCGAGCCTGCCCTTGGATGCCCCGGGGAAGGGCGCCGGGGGATGGGCTGCCCCTGGCCAGGTCTGAGGGACCGACCCAGCTCGGGGCTGTCGGGGGCAGAGAGAGAACCCCCCTCCGCCCTTTCCCTTCAGGTTCTTAGGGCTGGCCAAATCCTTCCCAAGACAGCTTGTCTGGAGAAAATCAGACCCAGCTGAAGAACATGTGTCCATGGGGGAAACCCGGGAAACTGAGTCTCCCCACACAATAGCAGAGATTCTCATCTTGCATCCTCTCCTGAGCTAATGACAAAGGTGGATGTCCCGGGTGGGTGGGCCTGTGGAATGGGAGAGGGGAGGAAGTCTATTGTCATGCAGAGGGACATGGAAAGACTTGTCTGAAGCTTATCCCCTGCACTGGGGTCAGGTCGGGAAGGGACGGCACAGAGGTGAGCAGGAACCAACCGGCCTGTCTGTGGTGGGGCTGGCCCCGGGGCAGGCGTGGGGGTGATGGCTGGAAGTGGGATGGCGCGTGAGTTGGCACCAGCCAGCGGTGGAGGCAGAGACTCAGAGGTCAGGGATCTCTCTCTCTGTCTCTGTCTCTGTCTCTCTCCCTCAGGGAGCTGAGGAGAGTAAGGTGGCGCCCCCTGCCCACCTCGCCTACCTCTCCATGGGCCCTTCTTTCTCTGGCCGCTCCGGGAGCCCTGCGGGCTTGGGTTCAACCCCCCACACACCGCACAGGCCAAGGGCGCATGCGCGACCGCCGGGGCCTAGGGCTGGCCTCGGAGGGGGGGGGGTCCTCAGTGAAGGCCCCGCCCTCCCTCCAGGCTCTGACCCAGCTGCAGCTCTTCCATCGCCGCCCTTCTGGACTCGGCTTCAGCTGTCTCCCTCCCCTCCCCCACTCCCACTCAGCTTGGAGGCAGCTTCCCTGCCTTGAAAGCATGGCTCTGGCCCTGAGGGCCACAGACCTACTGGGCTTCAAGCTCAAGGCTCTGCCTGGGCCTGCTGCTTCGGCCAGGGGCTCATTTTTTCCTGGAAAGACAAAGCCATGGCCTCACCCCACGCCTGCACTTTGCCACGGCAGGCAGCCCAGATGTAGGAAAGGCTCTGTGGAGTCAGAAGTGCCGAGACAGGCAGATGGCACCAGAGGGTTTGGGGGCCAGGGCGCAACTGGGCTAGCCCCTCCTCCCGGGAGTCGGGGAGGCCCGGCCTTCCTAGTGCCCAGGCCACGGCTCCGGGGAGAAACCCGCCATGGAGGGCACGCGGGAGGCCCTCTGCCTGAGGTGGCAGGTGTCACGCCAGGGCCACTGCAAGCCTGGCTCGGCTTGCCTGCTTTCTCCAAAGGAGGCTGGCCGACCAGCCGAACCTGGCACCTGGGCCAGGCCCCTTCCAAGGGGACGAGTTCCAGAGGATAGAGCCCTGGGGGCGGCTGCCAAGTCTCCTGGGGCGTGTGCTGGACCCCCGTCAGAGGAGGAAGCAGCCTGGTAAACGGTGTGCCAGGCCTGAGATCTGGAGGCCTCCCACAGCCGGGTCCCTGTCCTGCCCAGGCCCCCCGAGGGAGGACGATGGTCGGGCAGTGGCGAGCGGGGTGGGGCTGGCGCCGAGCCTGCCCTTGGATGCCCCGGGGAAGGGCGCCGGGGGATGGGCTGCCCCTGGCCAGGTCTGAGGGACCGACCCAGCTCGGGGCTGTCGGGGGCAGAGAGAGAACCCCCCTCCGCCCTTTCCCTTCAGGTTCTTAGGGCTGGCCAAATCCTTCCCAAGACAGCTTGTCTGGAGAAAATCAGACCCAGCTGAAGAACATGTGTCCATGGGGGAAACCCGGGAAACTGAGTCTCCCCACACAATAGCAGAGATTCTCATCTTGCATCCTCTCCTGAGCTAATGACAAAGGTGGATGTCCCGGGTGGGTGGGCCTGTGGAATGGGAGAGGGGAGGAAGTCTATTGTCATGCAGAGGGACATGGAAAGACTTGTCTGAAGCTTATCCCCTGCACTGGGGTCAGGTCGGGAAGGGACGGCACAGAGGTGAGCAGGAACCAACCGGCCTGTCTGTGGTGGGGCTGGCCCCGGGGCAGGCGTGGGGGTGATGGCTGGAAGTGGGATGGCGCGTGAGTTGGCACCAGCCAGCGGTGGAGGCAGAGACTCAGAGGTCAGGGATCTCTCTCTCTGTCTCTGTCTCTGTCTCTCTCCCTCAGGGAGCTGAGGAGAGTAAGGTGGCGCCCCCTGCCCACCTCGCCTACCTCTCCATGGGCCCTTCTTTCTCTGGCCGCTCCGGGAGCCCTGCGGGCTTGGGTTCAACCCCCCACACACCGCACAGGCCAAGGGCGCATGCGCGACCGCCGGGGCCTAGGGCTGGCCTCGGAGGGGGGGGGGTCCTCAGTGAAGGCCCCGCCCTCCCTCCAGGCTCTGACCCAGCTGCAGCTCTTCCATCGCCGCCCTTCTGGACTCGGCTTCAGCTGTCTCCCTCCCCTCCCCCACTCCCACTCAGCTTGGAGGCAGCTTCCCTGCCTTGAAAGCATGGCTCTGGCCCTGAGGGCCACAGACCTACTGGGCTTCAAGCTCAAGGCTCTGCCTGGGCCTGCTGCTTCGGCCAGGGGCTCATTTTTTCCTGGAAAGACAAAGCCATGGCCTCACCCCACGCCTGCACTTTGCCACGGCAGGCAGCCCAGATGTAGGAAAGGCTCTGTGGAGTCAGAAGTGCCGAGACAGGCAGATGGCAGCAGAGGGTTTGGGGGCCAGGGCGCAACTGGGCTAGCCCCTCCTCCCGGGAGTCGGGGAGGCCCGGCCTTCCTAGTGCCCAGGCCACGGCTCCGGGGAGAAACCCGCCATGGAGGGCACGCGGGAGGCCCTCTGCCTGAGGTGGCAGGTGTCACGCCAGGGCCACTGCAAGCCTGGCTCGGCTTGCCTGCTTTCTCCAAAGGAGGCTGGCCGACCAGCCGAACCTGGCACCTGGGCCAGGCCCCTTCCAAGGGGACGAGTTCCAGAGGATAGAGCCCTGGGGGCGGCTGCCAAGTCTCCTGGGGCGTGTGCTGGACCCCCGTCAGAGGAGGAAGCAGCCTGGTAAACGGTGTGCCAGGCCTGAGATCTGGAGGCCTCCCACAGCCGGGTCCCTGTCCTGCCCAGGCCCCCCGAGGGAGGACGATGGTCGGGCAGTGGCGAGCGGGGTGGGGCTGGCGCCGAGCCTGCCCTTGGATGCCCCGGGGAAGGGCGCCGGGGGATGGGCTGCCCCTGGCCAGGTCTGAGGGACCGACCCAGCTCGGGGCTGTCGGGGGCAGAGAGAGAACCCCCCTCCGCCCTTTCCCTTCAGGTTCTTAGGGCTGGCCAAATCCTTCCCAAGACAGCTTGTCTGGAGAAAATCAGACCCAGCTGAAGAACATGTGTCCATGGGGGAAACCCGGGAAACTGAGTCTCCCCACACAATAGCAGAGATTCTCATCTTGCATCCTCTCCTGAGCTAATGACAAAGGTGGATGTCCCGGGTGGGTGTGCCTGTGGAATGGGAGAGGGGAGGAAGTCTATTGTCATGCAGAGGGACATGGAAAGACTTGTCTGAAGCTTATCCCCTGCACTGGGGTCAGGTCGGGAAGGGACGGCACAGAGGTGAGCAGGAACCAACCGGCCTGTCTGTGGTGGGGCTGGCCCCGGGGCAGGCGTGGGGGTGATGGCTGGAAGTGGGATGGCGCGTGAGTTGGCACCAGCCAGCGGTGGAGGCAGAGACTCAGAGGTCAGGGATCTCTCTCTCTGTCTCTGTCTCTGTCTCTCTCCCTCAGGGAGCTGAGGAGAGTAAGGTGGCGCCCCCTGCCCACCTCGCCTACCTCTCCATGGGCCCTTCTTTCTCTGGCCGCTCCGGGAGCCCTGCGGGCTTGGGTTCAACCCCCCACACACCGCACAGGCCAAGGGCGCATGCGCGACCGCCGGGGCCTAGGGCTGGCCTCGGAGGGGGGGGGGTCCTCAGTGAAGGCCCCGCCCTCCCTCCAGGCTCTGACCCAGCTGCAGCTCTTCCATCGCCGCCCTTCTGGACTCGGCTTCAGCTGTCTCCCTCCCCTCCCCCACTCCCACTCAGCTTGGAGGCAGCTTCCCTGCCTTGAAAGCATGGCTCTGGCCCTGAGGGCCACAGACCTACTGGGCTTCAAGCTCAAGGCTCTGCCTGGGCCTGCTGCTTCGGCCAGGGGCTCATTTTTTCCTGGAAAGACAAAGCCATGGCCTCACCCCACGCCTGCACTTTGCCACGGCAGGCAGCCCAGATGTAGGAAAGGCTCTGTGGAGTCAGAAGTGCCGAGACAGGCAGATGGCACCAGAGGGTTTGGGGGCCAGGGCGCAACTGGGCTAGCCCCTCCTCCCGGGAGTCGGGGAGGCCCGGCCTTCCTAGTGCCCAGGCCACGGCTCCGGGGAGAAACCCGCCATGGAGGGCACGCGGGAGGCCCTCTGCCTGAGGTGGCAGGTGTCACGCCAGGGCCACTGCAAGCCTGGCTCGGCTTGCCTGCTTTCTCCAAAGGAGGCTGGCCGACCAGCCGAACCTGGCACCTGGGCCAGGCCCCTTCCAAGGGGACGAGTTCCAGAGGATAGAGCCCTGGGGGCGGCTGCCAAGTCTCCTGGGGCGTGTGCTGGACCCCCGTCAGAGGAGGAAGCAGCCTGGTAAACGGTGTGCCAGGCCTGAGATCTGGAGGCCTCCCACAGCCGGGTCCCTGTCCTGCCCAGGCCCCCCGAGGGAGGACGATGGTCGGGCAGTGGCGAGCGGGGTGGGGCTGGCGCCGAGCCTGCCCTTGGATGCCCCGGGGAAGGGCGCCGGGGGATGGGCTGCCCCTGGCCAGGTCTGAGGGACCGACCCAGCTCGGGGCTGTCGGGGGCAGAGAGAGAACCCCCCTCCGCCCTTTCCCTTCAGGTTCTTAGGGCTGGCCAAATCCTTCCCAAGACAGCTTGTCTGGAGAAAATCAGACCCAGCTGAAGAACATGTGTCCATGGGGGAAACCCGGGAAACTGAGTCTCCCCACACAATAGCAGAGATTCTCATCTTGCATCCTCTCCTGAGCTAATGACAAAGGTGGATGTCCCGGGTGGGTGGGCCTGTGGAATGGGAGAGGGGAGGAAGTCTATTGTCATGCAGAGGGACATGGAAAGACTTGTCTGAAGCTTATCCCCTGCACTGGGGTCAGGTCGGGAAGGGACGGCACAGAGGTGAGCAGGAACCAACCGGCCTGTCTGTGGTGGGGCTGGCCCCGGGGCAGGCGTGGGGGTGATGGCTGGAAGTGGGATGGCGCGTGAGTTGGCACCAGCCAGCGGTGGAGGCAGAGACTCAGAGGTCAGGGATCTCTCTCTCTGTCTCTGTCTCTGTCTCTCTCCCTCAGGGAGCTGAGGAGAGTAAGGTGGCGCCCCCTGCCCACCTCGCCTACCTCTCCATGGGCCCTTCTTTCTCTGGCCGCTCCGGGAGCCCTGCGGGCTTGGGTTCAACCCCCCACACACCGCACAGGCCAAGGGCGCATGCGCGACCGCCGGGGCCTAGGGCTGGCCTCGGAGGGGGGGGGGTCCTCAGTGAAGGCCCCGCCCTCCCTCCAGGCTCTGACCCAGCTGCAGCTCTTCCATCGCCGCCCTTCTGGACTCGGCTTCAGCTGTCTCCCTCCCCTCCCCCACTCCCACTCAGCTTGGAGGCAGCTTCCCTGCCTTGAAAGCATGGCTCTGGCCCTGAGGGCCACAGACCTACTGGGCTTCAAGCTCAAGGCTCTGCCTGGGCCTGCTGCTTCGGCCAGGGGCTCATTTTTTCCTGGAAAGACAAAGCCATGGCCTCACCCCACGCCTGCACTTTGCCACGGCAGGCAGCCCAGATGTAGGAAAGGCTCTGTGGAGTCAGAAGTGCCGAGACAGGCAGATGGCACCAGAGGGTTTGGGGGCCAGGGCGCAACTGGGCTAGCCCCTCCTCCCGGGAGTCGGGGAGGCCCGGCCTTCCTAGTGCCCAGGCCACGGCTCCGGGGAGAAACCCGCCATGGAGGGCACGCGGGAGGCCCTCTGCCTGAGGTGGCAGGTGTCACGCCAGGGCCACTGCAAGCCTGGCTCGGCTTGCCTGCTTTCTCCAAAGGAGGCTGGCCGACCAGCCGAACCTGGCACCTGGGCCAGGCCCCTTCCAAGGGGACGAGTTCCAGAGGATAGAGCCCTGGGGGCGGCTGCCAAGTCTCCTGGGGCGTGTGCTGGACCCCCGTCAGAGGAGGAAGCAGCCTGGTAAACGGTGTGCCAGGCCTGAGATCTGGAGGCCTCCCACAGCCGGGTCCCTGTCCTGCCCAGGCCCCCCGAGGGAGGACGATGGTCGGGCAGTGGCGAGCGGGGTGGGGCTGGCGCCGAGCCTGCCCTTGGATGCCCCGGGGAAGGGCGCCGGGGGATGGGCTGCCCCTGGCCAGGTCTGAGGGACCGACCCAGCTCGGGGCTGTCGGGGGCAGAGAGAGAACCCCCCTCCGCCCTTTCCCTTCAGGTTCTTAGGGCTGGCCAAATCCTTCCCAAGACAGCTTGTCTGGAGAAAATCAGACCCAGCTGAAGAACATGTGTCCATGGGGGAAACCCGGGAAACTGAGTCTCCCCACACAATAGCAGAGATTCTCATCTTGCATCCTCTCCTGAGCTAATGACAAAGGTGGATGTCCCGGGTGGGTGGGCCTGTGGAATGGGAGAGGGGAGGAAGTCTATTGTCATGCAGAGGGACATGGAAAGACTTGTCTGAAGCTTATCCCCTGCACTGGGGTCAGGTCGGGAAGGGACGGCACAGAGGTGAGCAGGAACCAACCGGCCTGTCTGTGGTGGGGCTGGCCCCGGGGCAGGCGTGGGGGTGATGGCTGGAAGTGGGATGGCGCGTGAGTTGGCACCAGCCAGCGGTGGAGGCAGAGACTCAGAGGTCAGGGATCTCTCTCTCTGTCTCTGTCTCTGTCTCTCTCCCTCAGGGAGCTGAGGAGAGTAAGGTGGCGCCCCCTGCCCACCTCGCCTACCTCTCCATGGGCCCTTCTTTCTCTGGCCGCTCCGGGAGCCCTGCGGGCTTGGGTTCAACCCCCCACACACCGCACAGGCCAAGGGCGCATGCGCGACCGCCGGGGCCTAGGGCTGGCCTCGGAGGGGGGGGGGTCCTCAGTGAAGGCCCCGCCCTCCCTCCAGGCTCTGACCCAGCTGCAGCTCTTCCATCGCCGCCCTTCTGGACTCGGCTTCAGCTGTCTCCCTCCCCTCCCCCACTCCCACTCAGCTTGGAGGCAGCTTCCCTGCCTTGAAAGCATGGCTCTGGCCCTGAGGGCCACAGACCTACTGGGCTTCAAGCTCAAGGCTCTGCCTGGGCCTGCTGCTTCGGCCAGGGGCTCATTTTTTCCTGGAAAGACAAAGCCATGGCCTCACCCCACGCCTGCACTTTGCCACGGCAGGCAGCCCAGATGTAGGAAAGGCTCTGTGGAGTCAGAAGTGCCGAGACAGGCAGATGGCACCAGAGGGTTTGGGGGCCAGGGCGCAACTGGGCTAGCCCCTCCTCCCGGGAGTCGGGGAGGCCCGGCCTTCCTAGTGCCCAGGCCACGGCTCCGGGGAGAAACCCGCCATGGAGGGCACGCGGGAGGCCCTCTGCCTGAGGTGGCAGGTGTCACGCCAGGGCCACTGCAAGCCTGGCTCGGCTTGCCTGCTTTCTCCAAAGGAGGCTGGCCGACCAGCCGAACCTGGCACCTGGGCCAGGCCCCTTCCAAGGGGACGAGTTCCAGAGGATAGAGCCCTGGGGGCGGCTGCCAAGTCTCCTGGGGCGTGTGCTGGACCCCCGTCAGAGGAGGAAGCAGCCTGGTAAACGGTGTGCCAGGCCTGAGATCTGGAGGCCTCCCACAGCCGGGTCCCTGTCCTGCCCAGGCCCCCCGAGGGAGGACGATGGTCGGGCAGTGGCGAGCGGGGTGGGGCTGGCGCCGAGCCTGCCCTTGGATGCCCCGGGGAAGGGCGCCGGGGGATGGGCTGCCCCTGGCCAGGTCTGAGGGACCGACCCAGCTCGGGGCTGTCGGGGGCAGAGAGAGAACCCCCCTCCGCCCTTTCCCTTCAGGTTCTTAGGGCTGGCCAAATCCTTCCCAAGACAGCTTGTCTGGAGAAAATCAGACCCAGCTGAAGAACATGTGTCCATGGGGGAAACCCGGGAAACTGAGTCTCCCCACACAATAGCAGAGATTCTCATCTTGCATCCTCTCCTGAGCTAATGACAAAGGTGGATGTCCCGGGTGGGTGGGCCTGTGGAATGGGAGAGGGGAGGAAGTCTATTGTCATGCAGAGGGACATGGAAAGACTTGTCTGAAGCTTATCCCCTGCACTGGGGTCAGGTCGGGAAGGGACGGCACAGAGGTGAGCAGGAACCAACCGGCCTGTCTGTGGTGGGGCTGGCCCCGGGGCAGGCGTGGGGGTGATGGCTGGAAGTGGGATGGCGCGTGAGTTGGCACCAGCCAGCGGTG
Organism: Diceros bicornis minor; assembly: GCF_020826845.1. Lineage (NCBI taxonomy): Eukaryota > Metazoa > Chordata > Mammalia > Perissodactyla > Rhinocerotidae > Diceros > Diceros bicornis. The sequence continues at coordinate 19,739 of NW_026691523.1, forward strand.
GAGGCAGAGACTCAGAGGTCAGGGATCTCTCTCTCTGTCTCTGTCTCTGTCTCTCTCCCTCAGGGAGCTGAGGAGAGTAAGGTGGCGCCCCCTGCCCACCTCGCCTACCTCTCCATGGGCCCTTCTTTCTCTGGCCGCTCCGGGAGCCCTGCGGGCTTGGGTTCAACCCCCCACACACCGCACAGGCCAAGGGCGCATGCGCGACCGCCGGGGCCTAGGGCTGGCCTCGGAGGGGGGGGGGTCCTCAGTGAAGGCCCCGCCCTCCCTCCAGGCTCTGACCCAGCTGCAGCTCTTCCATCGCCGCCCTTCTGGACTCGGCTTCAGCTGTCTCCCTCCCCTCCCCCACTCCCACTCAGCTTGGAGGCAGCTTCCCTGCCTTGAAAGCATGGCTCTGGCCCTGAGGGCCACAGACCTACTGGGCTTCAAGCTCAAGGCTCTGCCTGGGCCTGCTGCTTCGGCCAGGGGCTCATTTTTTCCTGGAAAGACAAAGCCATGGCCTCACCCCACGCCTGCACTTTGCCACGGCAGGCAGCCCAGATGTAGGAAAGGCTCTGTGGAGTCAGAAGTGCCGAGACAGGCAGATGGCACCAGAGGGTTTGGGGGCCAGGGCGCAACTGGGCTAGCCCCTCCTCCCGGGAGTCGGGGAGGCCCGGCCTTCCTAGTGCCCAGGCCACGGCTCCGGGGAGAAACCCGCCATGGAGGGCACGCGGGAGGCCCTCTGCCTGAGGTGGCAGGTGTCACGCCAGGGCCACTGCAAGCCTGGCTCGGCTTGCCTGCTTTCTCCAAAGGAGGCTGGCCGACCAGCCGAACCTGGCACCTGGGCCAGGCCCCTTCCAAGGGGACGAGTTCCAGAGGATAGAGCCCTGGGGGCGGCTGCCAAGTCTCCTGGGGCGTGTGCTGGACCCCCGTCAGAGGAGGAAGCAGCCTGGTAAACGGTGTGCCAGGCCTGAGATCTGGAGGCCTCCCACAGCCGGGTCCCTGTCCTGCCCAGGCCCCCCGAGGGAGGACGATGGTCGGGCAGTGGCGAGCGGGGTGGGGCTGGCGCCGAGCCTGCCCTTGGATGCCCCGGGGAAGGGCGCCGGGGGATGGGCTGCCCCTGGCCAGGTCTGAGGGACCGACCCAGCTCGGGGCTGTCGGGGGCAGAGAGAGAACCCCCCTCCGCCCTTTCCCTTCAGGTTCTTAGGGCTGGCCAAATCCTTCCCAAGACAGCTTGTCTGGAGAAAATCAGACCCAGCTGAAGAACATGTGTCCATGGGGGAAACCCGGGAAACTGAGTCTCCCCACACAATAGCAGAGATTCTCATCTTGCATCCTCTCCTGAGCTAATGACAAAGGTGGATGTCCCGGGTGGGTGGGCCTGTGGAATGGGAGAGGGGAGGAAGTCTATTGTCATGCAGAGGGACATGGAAAGACTTGTCTGAAGCTTATCCCCTGCACTGGGGTCAGGTCGGGAAGGGACGGCACAGAGGTGAGCAGGAACCAACCGGCCTGTCTGTGGTGGGGCTGGCCCCGGGGCAGGCGTGGGGGTGATGGCTGGAAGTGGGATGGCGCGTGAGTTGGCACCAGCCAGCGGTGGAGGCAGAGACTCAGAGGTCAGGGATCTCTCTCTCTGTCTCTGTCTCTGTCTCTCTCCCTCAGGGAGCTGAGGAGAGTAAGGTGGCGCCCCCTGCCCACCTCGCCTACCTCTCCATGGGCCCTTCTTTCTCTGGCCGCTCCGGGAGCCCTGCGGGCTTGGGTTCAACCCCCCACACACCGCACAGGCCAAGGGCGCATGCGCGACCGCCGGGGCCTAGGGCTGGCCTCGGAGGGGGGGGGGTCCTCAGTGAAGGCCCCGCCCTCCCTCCAGGCTCTGACCCAGCTGCAGCTCTTCCATCGCCGCCCTTCTGGACTCGGCTTCAGCTGTCTCCCTCCCCTCCCCCACTCCCACTCAGCTTGGAGGCAGCTTCCCTGCCTTGAAAGCATGGCTCTGGCCCTGAGGGCCACAGACCTACTGGGCTTCAAGCTCAAGGCTCTGCCTGGGCCTGCTGCTTCGGCCAGGGGCTCATTTTTTCCTGGAAAGACAAAGCCATGGCCTCACCCCACGCCTGCACTTTGCCACGGCAGGCAGCCCAGATGTAGGAAAGGCTCTGTGGAGTCAGAAGTGCCGAGACAGGCAGATGGCACCAGAGGGTTTGGGGGCCAGGGCGCAACTGGGCTAGCCCCTCCTCCCGGGAGTCGGGGAGGCCCGGCCTTCCTAGTGCCCAGGCCACGGCTCCGGGGAGAAACCCGCCATGGAGGGCACGCGGGAGGCCCTCTGCCTGAGGTGGCAGGTGTCACGCCAGGGCCACTGCAAGCCTGGCTCGGCTTGCCTGCTTTCTCCAAAGGAGGCTGGCCGACCAGCCGAACCTGGCACCTGGGCCAGGCCCCTTCCAAGGGGACGAGTTCCAGAGGATAGAGCCCTGGGGGCGGCTGCCAAGTCTCCTGGGGCGTGTGCTGGACCCCCGTCAGAGGAGGAAGCAGCCTGGTAAACGGTGTGCCAGGCCTGAGATCTGGAGGCCTCCCACAGCCGGGTCCCTGTCCTGCCCAGGCCCCCCGAGGGAGGACGATGGTCGGGCAGTGGCGAGCGGGGTGGGGCTGGCGCCGAGCCTGCCCTTGGATGCCCCGGGGAAGGGCGCCGGGGGATGGGCTGCCCCTGGCCAGGTCTGAGGGACCGACCCAGCTCGGGGCTGTCGGGGGCAGAGAGAGAACCCCCCTCCGCCCTTTCCCTTCAGGTTCTTAGGGCTGGCCAAATCCTTCCCAAGACAGCTTGTCTGGAGAAAATCAGACCCAGCTGAAGAACATGTGTCCATGGGGGAAACCCGGGAAACTGAGTCTCCCCACACAATAGCAGAGATTCTCATCTTGCATCCTCTCCTGAGCTAATGACAAAGGTGGATGTCCCGGGTGGGTGGGCCTGTGGAATGGGAGAGGGGAGGAAGTCTATTGTCATGCAGAGGGACATGGAAAGACTTGTCTGAAGCTTATCCCCTGCACTGGGGTCAGGTCGGGAAGGGACGGCACAGAGGTGAGCAGGAACCAACCGGCCTGTCTGTGGTGGGGCTGGCCCCGGGGCAGGCGTGGGGGTGATGGCTGGAAGTGGGATGGCGCGTGAGTTGGCACCAGCCAGCGGTGGAGGCAGAGACTCAGAGGTCAGGGATCTCTCTCTCTGTCTCTGTCTCTGTCTCTCTCCCTCAGGGAGCTGAGGAGAGTAAGGTGGCGCCCCCTGCCCACCTCGCCTACCTCTCCATGGGCCCTTCTTTCTCTGGCCGCTCCGGGAGCCCTGCGGGCTTGGGTTCAACCCCCCACACACCGCACAGGCCAAGGGCGCATGCGCGACCGCCGGGGCCTAGGGCTGGCCTCGGAGGGGGGGGGGTCCTCAGTGAAGGCCCCGCCCTCCCTCCAGGCTCTGACCCAGCTGCAGCTCTTCCATCGCCGCCCTTCTGGACTCGGCTTCAGCTGTCTCCCTCCCCTCCCCCACTCCCACTCAGCTTAGAGGCAGCTTCCCTGCCTTGAAAGCATGGCTCTGGCCCTGAGGGCCACAGACCTACTGGGCTTCAAGCTCAAGGCTCTGCCTGGGCCTGCTGCTTCGGCCAGGGGCTCATTTTGTCCTGGAAAGACAAAGCCATGGCCTCACCCCACGCCTGCACTTTGCCACGGCAGGCAGCCCAGATGTAGGAAAGGCTCTGTGGAGTCAGAAGTGCCGAGACAGGCAGATGGCACCAGAGGGTTTGGGGGCCAGGGCGCAACTGGGCTAGCCCCTCCTCCCGGGAGTCGGGGAGGCCCGGCCTTCCTAGTGCCCAGGCCACGGCTCCGGGGAGAAACCCGCCATGGAGGGCACGCGGGAGGCCCTCTGCCTGAGGTGGCAGGTGTCACGCCAGGGCCACTGCAAGCCTGGCTCGGCTTGCCTGCTTTCTCCAAAGGAGGCTGGCCGACCAGCCGAACCTGGCACCTGGGCCAGGCCCCTTCCAAGGGGACGAGTTCCAGAGGATAGAGCCCTGGGGGCGGCTGCCAAGTCTCCTGGGGCGTGTGCTGGACCCCCGTCAGAGGAGGAAGCAGCCTGGTAAACGGTGTGCCAGGCCTGAGATCTGGAGGCCTCCCACAGCCGGGTCCCTGTCCTGCCCAGGCCCCCCGAGGGAGGACGATGGTCGGGCAGTGGCGAGCGGGGTGGGGCTGGCGCCGAGCCTGCCCTTGGATGCCCCGGGGAAGGGCGCCGGGGGATGGGCTGCCCCTGGCCAGGTCTGAGGGACCGACCCAGCTCGGGGCTGTCGGGGGCAGAGAGAGAACCCCCCTCCGCCCTTTCCCTTCAGGTTCTTAGGGCTGGCCAAATCCTTCCCAAGACAGCTTGTCTGGAGAAAATCAGACCCAGCTGAAGAACATGTGTCCATGGGGGAAACCCGGGAAACTGAGTCTCCCCACACAATAGCAGAGATTCTCATCTTGCATCCTCTCCTGAGCTAATGACAAAGGTGGATGTCCCGGGTGGGTGGGCCTGTGGAATGGGAGAGGGGAGGAAGTCTATTGTCATGCAGAGGGACATGGAAAGACTTGTCTGAAGCTTATCCCCTGCACTGGGGTCAGGTCGGGAAGGGACGGCACAGAGGTGAGCAGGAACCAACCGGCCTGTCTGTGGTGGGGCTGGCCCCGGGGCAGGCGTGGGGGTGATGGCTGGAAGTGGGATGGCGCGTGAGTTGGCACCAGCCAGCGGTGGAGGCAGAGACTCAGAGGTCAGGGATCTCTCTCTCTGTCTCTGTCTCTGTCTCTCTCCCTCAGGGAGCTGAGGAGAGTAAGGTGGCGCCCCCTGCCCACCTCGCCTACCTCTCCATGGGCCCTTCTTTCTCTGGCCGCTCCGGGAGCCCTGCGGGCTTGGGTTCAACCCCCCACACACCGCACAGGCCAAGGGCGCATGCGCGACCGCCGGGGCCTAGGGCTGGCCTCGGAGGGGGGGGGGTCCTCAGTGAAGGCCCCGCCCTCCCTCCAGGCTCTGACCCAGCTGCAGCTCTTCCATCGCCGCCCTTCTGGACTCGGCTTCAGCTGTCTCCCTCCCCTCCCCCACTCCCACTCAGCTTGGAGGCAGCTTCCCTGCCTTGAAAGCATGGCTCTGGCCCTGAGGGCCACAGACCTACTGGGCTTCAAGCTCAAGGCTCTGCCTGGGCCTGCTGCTTCGGCCAGGGGCTCATTTTTTCCTGGAAAGACAAAGCCATGGCCTCACCCCACGCCTGCACTTTGCCACGGCAGGCAGCCCAGATGTAGGAAAGGCTCTGTGGAGTCAGAAGTGCCGAGACAGGCAGATGGCACCAGAGGGTTTGGGGGCCAGGGCGCAACTGGGCTAGCCCCTCCTCCCGGGATTCGGGGAGGCCCGGCCTTCCTAGTGCCCAGGCCACGGCTCCGGGGAGAAACCCGCCATGGAGGGCACGCGGGAGGCCCTCTGCCTGAGGTGGCAGGTGTCACGCCAGGGCCACTGCAAGCCTGGCTCGGCTTGCCTGCTTTCTCCAAAGGAGGCTGGCCGACCAGCCGAACCTGGCACCTGGGCCAGGCCCCTTCCAAGGGGACGAGTTCCAGAGGATAGAGCCCTGGGGGCGGCTGCCAAGTCTCCTGGGGCGTGTGCTGGACCCCCGTCAGAGGAGGAAGCAGCCTGGTAAACGGTGTGCCAGGCCTGAGATCTGGAGGCCTCCCACAGCCGGGTCCCTGTCCTGCCCAGGCCCCCCGAGGGAGGACGATGGTCGGGCAGTGGCGAGCGGGGTGGGGCTGGCGCCGAGCCTGCCCTTGGATGCCCCGGGGAAGGGCGCCGGGGGATGGGCTGCCCCTGGCCAGGTCTGAGGGACCGACCCAGCTCGGGGCTGTCGGGGGCAGAGAGAGAACCCCCCTCCGCCCTTTCCCTTCAGGTTCTTAGGGCTGGCCAAATCCTTCCCAAGACAGCTTGTCTGGAGAAAATCAGACCCAGCTGAAGAACATGTGTCCATGGGGGAAACCCGGGAAACTGAGTCTCCCCACACAATAGCAGAGATTCTCATCTTGCATCCTCTCCTGAGCTAATGACAAAGGTGGATGTCCCGGGTGGGTGGGCCTGTGGAATGGGAGAGGGGAGGAAGTCTATTGTCATGCAGAGGGACATGGAAAGACTTGTCTGAAGCTTATCCCCTGCACTGGGGTCAGGTCGGGAAGGGACGGCACAGAGGTGAGCAGGAACCAACCGGCCTGTCTGTGGTGGGGCTGGCCCCGGGGCAGGCGTGGGGGTGATGGCTGGAAGTGGGATGGCGCGTGAGTTGGCACCAGCCAGCGGTGGAGGCAGAGACTCAGAGGTCAGGGATCTCTCTCTCTGTCTCTGTCTCTGTCTCTCTCCCTCAGGGAGCTGAGGAGAGTAAGGTGGCGCCCCCTGCCCACCTCGCCTACCTCTCCATGGGCCCTTCTTTCTCTGGCCGCTCCGGGAGCCCTGCGGGCTTGGGTTCAACCCCCCACACACCGCACAGGCCAAGGGCGCATGCGCGACCGCCGGGGCCTAGGGCTGGCCTCGGAGGGGGGGGGGTCCTCAGTGAAAGCCCCGCCCTCCCTCCAGGCTCTGACCCAGCTGCAGCTCTTCCATCGCCGCCCTTCTGGACTCGGCTTCAGCTGTCTCCCTCCCCTCCCCCACTCCCACTCAGCTTGGAGGCAGCTTCCCTGCCTTGAAAGCATGGCTCTGGCCCTGAGGGCCACAGACCTACTGGGCTTCAAGCTCAAGGCTCTGCCTGGGCCTGCTGCTTCGGCCAGGGGCTCATTTTTTCCTGGAAAGACAAAGCCATGGCCTCACCCCACGCCTGCACTTTGCCACGGCAGGCAGCCCAGATGTAGGAAAGGCTCTGTGGAGTCAGAAGTGCCGAGACAGGCAGATGGCACCAGAGGGTTTGGGGGCCAGGGCGCAACTGGGCTAGCCCCTCCTCCCGGGAGTCGGGGAGGCCCGGCCTTCCTAGTGCCCAGGCCACGGCTCCGGGGAGAAACCCGCCATGGAGGGCACGCGGGAGGCCCTCTGCCTGAGGTGGCAGGTGTCACGCCAGGGCCACTGCAAGCCTGGCTCGGCTTGCCTGCTTTCTCCAAAGGAGGCTGGCCGACCAGCCGAACCTGGCACCTGGGCCAGGCCCCTTCCAAGGGGACGAGTTCCAGAGGATAGAGCCCTGGGGGCGGCTGCCAAGTCTCCTGGGGCGTGTGCTGGACCCCCGTCAGAGGAGGAAGCAGCCTGGTAAACGGTGTGCCAGGCATGAGATCTGGAGGCCTCCCACAGCCGGGTCCCTGTCCTGCCCAGGCCCCCCGAGGGAGGACGATGGTCGGGCAGTGGCGAGCGGGGTGGGGCTGGCGCCGAGCCTGCCCTTGGATGCCCCGGGGAAGGGCGCCGGGGGATGGGCTGCCCCTGGCCAGGTCTGAGGGACCGACCCAGCTCGGGGCTGTCGGGGGCAGAGAGAGAACCCCCCTCCGCCCTTTCCCTTCAGGTTCTTAGGGCTGGCCAAATCCTTCCCAAGACAGCTTGTCTGGAGAAAATCAGACCCAGCTGAAGAACATGTGTCCATGGGGGAAACCCGGGAAACTGAGTCTCCCCACACAATAGCAGAGATTCTCATCTTGCATCCTCTCCTGAGCTAATGACAAAGGTGGATGTCCCGGTTGGGTGGGCCTGTGGAATGGGAGAGGGGAGGAAGTCTATTGTCATGCAGAGGGACATGGAAAGACTTGTCTGAAGCTTATCCCCTGCACTGGGGTCAGGTCGGGAAGGGACGGCACAGAGGTGAGCAGGAACCAACCGGCCTGTCTGTGGTGGGGCTGGCCCCGGGGCAGGCGTGGGGGTGATGGCTGGAAGTGGGATGGCGCGTGAGTTGGCACCAGCCAGCGGTGGAGGCAGAGACTCAGAGGTCAGGGATCTCTCTCTCTGTCTCTGTCTCTGTCTCTCTCCCTCAGGGAGCTGAGGAGAGTAAGGTGGCGCCCCCTGCCCACCTCGCCTACCTCTCCATGGGCCCTTCTTTCTCTGGCCGCTCCAGGAGCCCTGCGGGCTTGGGTTCAACCCCCCACACACCGCACAGGCCAAGGGCGCATGCGCGACCGCCGGGGCCTAGGGCTGGCCTCGGGGGGGTCCTCAGTGAAGGCCCCGCCCTCCCTCCAGGCTCTGACCCAGCTGCAGCTCTTCCATCGCCGCCCTTCTGGACTCGGCTTCAGCTGTCTCCCTCCCCTCCCCCACTCCCACTCAGCTTGGAGGCAGCTTCCCTGCCTTGAAAGCATGGCTCTGGCCCTGAGGGCCACAGACCTACTGGGCTTCAAGCTCAAGGCTCTGCCTGGGCCTGCTGCTTCGGCCAGGGGCTCATTTTTTCCTGGAAAGACAAAGCCATGGCCTCACCCCACGCCTGCACTTTGCCACGGCAGGCAGCCCAGATGTAGGAAAGGCTCTGTGGAGTCAGAAGTGCCGAGACAGGCAGATGGCACCAGAGGGTTTGGGGGCCAGGGCGCAACTGGGCTAGCCCCTCCTCCCGGGAGTCGGGGAGGCCCGGCCTTCCTAGTGCCCAGGCCACGGCTCCGGGGAGAAACCCGCCATGGAGGGCACGCGGGAGGCCCTCTGCCTGAGGTGGCAGGTGTCACGCCAGGGCCACTGCAAGCCTGGCTCGGCTTGCCTGCTTTCTCCAAAGGAGGCTGGCCGACCAGCCGAACCTGGCACCTGGGCCAGGCCCCTTCCAAGGGGACGAGTTCCAGAGGATAGAGCCCTGGGGGCGGCTGCCAAGTCTCCTGGGGCGTGTGCTGGACCCCCGTCAGAGGAGGAAGCAGCCTGGTAAACGGTGTGCCAGGCCTGAGATCTGGAGGCCTCCCACAGCCGGGTCCCTGTCCTGCCCAGGCCCCCCGAGGGAGGACGATGGTCGGGCAGTGGCGAGCGGGGTGGGGCTGGCGCCGAGCCTGCCCTTGGATGCCCCGGGGAAGGGCGCCGGGGGATGGGCTGCCCCTGGCCAGGTCTGAGGGACCGACCCAGCTCGGGGCTGTCGGGGGCAGAGAGAGAACCCCCCTCCGCCCTTTCCCTTCAGGTTCTTAGGGCTGGCCAAATCCTTCCCAAGACAGCTTGTCTGGAGAAAATCAGACCCAGCTGAAGAACATGTGTCCATGGGGGAAACCCGGGAAACTGAGTCTCCCCACACAATAGCAGAGATTCTCATCTTGCATCCTCTCCTGAGCTAATGACAAAGGTGGATGTCCCGGGTGGGTGGGCCTGTGGAATGGGAGAGGGGAGGAAGTCTATTGTCATGCAGAGGGACATGGAAAGACTTGTCTGAAGCTTATCCCCTGCACTGGGGTCAGGTCGGGAAGGGACGGCACAGAGGTGAGCAGGAACCAACCGGCCTGTCTGTGGTGGGGCTGGCCCCGGGGCAGGCGTGGGGGTGATGGCTGGAAGTGGGATGGCGCGTGAGTTGGCACCAGCCAGCGGTGGAGGCAGAGACTCAGAGGTCAGGGATCTCTCTCTCTGTCTCTGTCTCTGTCTCTCTCCCTCAGGGAGCTGAGGAGAGTAAGGTGGCGCCCCCTGCCCACCTCGCCTACCTCTCCATGGGCCCTTCTTTCTCTGGCCGCTCCGGGAGCCCTGCGGGCTTGGGTTCAACCCCCCACACACCGCACAGGCCAAGGGCGCATGCGCGACCGCCGGGGCCTAGGGCTGGCCTCGGAGGGGGGGGGGTCCTCAGTGAAGGCCCCGCCCTCCCTCCAGGCTCTGACCCAGCTGCAGCTCTTCCATCGCCGCCCTTCTGGACTCGGCTTCAGCTGTCTCCCTCCCCTCCCCCACTCCCACTCAGCTTGGAGGCAGCTTCCCTGCCTTGAAAGCATGGCTCTGGCCCTGAGGGCCACAGACCTACTGGGCTTCAAGCTCAAGGCTCTGCCTGGGCCTGCTGCTTCGGCCAGGGGCTCATTTTTTCCTGGAAAGACAAAGCCATGGCCTCACCCCACGCCTGCACTTTGCCACGGCAGGCAGCCCAGATGTAGGAAAGGCTCTGTGGAGTCAGAAGTGCCGAGACAGGCAGATGGCACCAGAGGGTTTGGGGGCCAGGGCGCAACTGGGCTAGCCCCTCCTCCCGGGATTCGGGGAGGCCCGGCCTTCCTAGTGCCCAGGCCACGGCTCCGGGGAGAAACCCGCCATGGAGGGCACGCGGGAGGCCCTCTGCCTGAGGTGGCAGGTGTCACGCCAGGGCCACTGCAAGCCTGGCTCGGCTTGCCTGCTTTCTCCAAAGGAGGCTGGCCGACCAGCCGAACCTGGCACCTGGGCCAGGCCCCTTCCAAGGGGACGAGTTCCAGAGGATAGAGCCCTGGGGGCGGCTGCCAAGTCTCCTGGGGCGTGTGCTGGACCCCCGTCAGAGGAGGAAGCAGCCTGGTAAACGGTGTGCCAGGCCTGAGATCTGGAGGCCTCCCACAGCCGGGTCCCTGTCCTGCCCAGGCCCCCCGAGGGAGGACGATGGTCGGGCAGTGGCGAGCGGGGTGGGGCTGGCGCCGAGCCTGCCCTTGGATGCCCCGGGGAAGGGCGCCGGGGGATGGGCTGCCCCTGGCCAGGTCTGAGGGACCGACCCAGCTCGGGGCTGTCGGGGGCAGAGAGAGAACCCCCCTCCGCCCTTTCCCTTCAGGTTCTTAGGGCTGGCCAAATCCTTCCCAAGACAGCTTGTCTGGAGAAAATCAGACCCAGCTGAAGAACATGTGTCCATGGGGGAAACCCGGGAAACTGAGTCTCCCCACACAATAGCAGAGATTCTCATCTTGCATCCTCTCCTGAGCTAATGACAAAGGTGGATGTCCCGGGTGGGTGGGCCTGTGGAATGGGAGAGGGGAGGAAGTCTATTGTCATGCAGAGGGACATGGAAAGACTTGTCTGAAGCTTATCCCCTGCACTGGGGTCAGGTCGGGAAGGGACGGCACAGAGGTGAGCAGGAACCAACCGGCCTGTCTGTGGTGGGGCTGGCCCCGGGGCAGGCGTGGGGGTGATGGCTGGAAGTGGGATGGCGCGTGAGTTGGCACCAGCCAGCGGTGGAGGCAGAGACTCAGAGGTCAGGGATCTCTCTCTCTGTCTCTGTCTCTGTCTCTCTCCCTCAGGGAGCTGAGGAGAGTAAGGTGGCGCCCCCTGCCCACCTCGCCTACCTCTCCATGGGCCCTTCTTTCTCTGGCCGCTCCGGGAGCCCTGCGGGCTTGGGTTCAACCCCCCACACACCGCACAGGCCAAGGGCGCATGCGCGACCGCCGGGGCCTAGGGCTGGCCTCGGAGGGGGGGGGGTCCTCAGTGAAAGCCCCGCCCTCCCTCCAGGCTCTGACCCAGCTGCAGCTCTTCCATCGCCGCCCTTCTGGACTCGGCTTCAGCTGTCTCCCTCCCCTCCCCCACTCCCACTCAGCTTGGAGGCAGCTTCCCTGCCTTGAAAGCATGGCTCTGGCCCTGAGGGCCACAGACCTACTGGGCTTCAAGCTCAAGGCTCTGCCTGGGCCTGCTGCTTCGGCCAGGGGCTCATTTTTTCCTGGAAAGACAAAGCCATGGCCTCACCCCACGCCTGCACTTTGCCACGGCAGGCAGCCCAGATGTAGGAAAGGCTCTGTGGAGTCAGAAGTGCCGAGACAGGCAGATGGCACCAGAGGGTTTGGGGGCCAGGGCGCAACTGGGCTAGCCCCTCCTCCCGGGAGTCGGGGAGGCCCGGCCTTCCTAGTGCCCAGGCCACGGCTCCGGGGAGAAACCCGCCATGGAGGGCACGCGGGAGGCCCTCTGCCTGAGGTGGCAGGTGTCACGCCAGGGCCACTGCAAGCCTGGCTCGGCTTGCCTGCTTTCTCCAAAGGAGGCTGGCCGACCAGCCGAACCTGGCACCTGGGCCAGGCCCCTTCCAAGGGGACGAGTTCCAGAGGATAGAGCCCTGGGGGCGGCTGCCAAGTCTCCTGGGGCGTGTGCTGGACCCCCGTCAGAGGAGGAAGCAGCCTGGTAAACGGTGTGCCAGGCATGAGATCTGGAGGCCTCCCACAGCCGGGTCCCTGTCCTGCCCAGGCCCCCCGAGGGAGGACGATGGTCGGGCAGTGGCGAGCGGGGTGGGGCTGGCGCCGAGCCTGCCCTTGGATGCCCCGGGGAAGGGCGCCGGGGGATGGGCTGCCCCTGGCCAGGTCTGAGGGACCGACCCAGCTCGGGGCTGTCGGGGGCAGAGAGAGAACCCCCCTCCGCCCTTTCCCTTCAGGTTCTTAGGGCTGGCCAAATCCTTCCCAAGACAGCTTGTCTGGAGAAAATCAGACCCAGCTGAAGAACATGTGTCCATGGGGGAAACCCGGGAAACTGAGTCTCCCCACACAATAGCAGAGATTCTCATCTTGCATCCTCTCCTGAGCTAATGACAAAGGTGGATGTCCCGGTTGGGTGGGCCTGTGGAATGGGAGAGGGGAGGAAGTCTATTGTCATGCAGAGGGACATGGAAAGACTTGTCTGAAGCTTATCCCCTGCACTGGGGTCAGGTCGGGAAGGGACGGCACAGAGGTGAGCAGGAACCAACCGGCCTGTCTGTGGTGGGGCTGGCCCCGGGGCAGGCGTGGGGGTGATGGCTGGAAGTGGGATGGCGCGTGAGTTGGCACCAGCCAGCGGTGGAGGCAGAGACTCAGAGGTCAGGGATCTCTCTCTCTGTCTCTGTCTCTGTCTCTCTCCCTCAGGGAGCTGAGGAGAGTAAGGTGGCGCCCCCTGCCCACCTCGCCTACCTCTCCATGGGCCCTTCTTTCTCTGGCCGCTCCAGGAGCCCTGCGGGCTTGGGTTCAACCCCCCACACACCGCACAGGCCAAGGGCGCATGCGCGACCGCCGGGGCCTAGGGCTGGCCTCGGGGGGGTCCTCAGTGAAGGCCCCGCCCTCCCTCCAGGCTCTGACCCAGCTGCAGCTCTTCCATCGCCGCCCTTCTGGACTCGGCTTCAGCTGTCTCCCTCCCCTCCCCCACTCCCACTCAGCTTGGAGGCAGCTTCCCTGCCTTGAAAGCATGGCTCTGGCCCTGAGGGCCACAGACCTACTGGGCTTCAAGCTCAAGGCTCTGCCTGGGCCTGCTGCTTCGGCCAGGGGCTCATTTTTTCCTGGAAAGACAAAGCCATGGCCTCACCCCACGCCTGCACTTTGCCACGGCAGGCAGCCCAGATGTAGGAAAGGCTCTGTGGAGTCAGAAGTGCCGAGACAGGCAGATGGCACCAGAGGGTTTGGGGGCCAGGGCGCAACTGGGCTAGCCCCTCCTCCCGGGAGTCGGGGAGGCCCGGCCTTCCTAGTGCCCAGGCCACGGCTCCGGGGAGAAACCCGCCATGGAGGGCACGCGGGAGGCCCTCTGCCTGAGGTGGCAGGTGTCACGCCAGGGCCACTGCAAGCCTGGCTCGGCTTGCCTGCTTTCTCCAAAGGAGGCTGGCCGACCAGCCGAACCTGGCACCTGGGCCAGGCCCCTTCCAAGGGGACGAGTTCCAGAGGATAGAGCCCTGGGGGCGGCTGCCAAGTCTCCTGGGGCGTGTGCTGGACCCCCGTCAGAGGAGGAAGCAGCCTGGTAAACGGTGTGCCAGGCCTGAGATCTGGAGGCCTCCCACAGCCGGGTCCCTGTCCTGCCCAGGCCCCCCGAGGGAGGACGATGGTCGGGCAGTGGCGAGCGGGGTGGGGCTGGCGCCGAGCCTGCCCTTGGATGCCCCGGGGAAGGGCGCCGGGGGATGGGCTGCCCCTGGCCAGGTCTGAGGGACCGACCCAGCTCGGGGCTGTCGGGGGCAGAGAGAGAACCCCCCTCCGCCCTTTCCCTTCAGGTTCTTAGGGCTGGCCAAATCCTTCCCAAGACAGCTTGTCTGGAGAAAATCAGACCCAGCTGAAGAACATGTGTCCATGGGGGAAACCCGGGAAACTGAGTCTCCCCACACAATAGCAGAGATTCTCATCTTGCATCCTCTCCTGAGCTAATGACAAAGGTGGATGTCCCGGGTGGGTGGGCCTGTGGAATGGGAGAGGGGAGGAAGTCTATTGTCATGCAGAGGGACATGGAAAGACTTGTCTGAAGCTTATCCCCTGCACTGGGGTCAGGTCGGGAAGGGACGGCACAGAGGTGAGCAGGAACCAACCGGCCTGTCTGTGGTGGGGCTGGCCCCGGGGCAGGCGTGGGGGTGATGGCTGGAAGTGGGATGGCGCGTGAGTTGGCACCAGCCAGCGGTGGAGGCAGAGACTCAGAGGTCAGGGATCTCTCTCTCTGTCTCTGTCTCTGTCTCTCTCCCTCAGGGAGCTGAGGAGAGTAAGGTGGCGCCCCCTGCCCACCTCGCCTACCTCTCCATGGGCCCTTCTTTCTCTGGCCGCTCCGGGAGCCCTGCGGGCTTGGGTTCAACCCCCCACACACCGCACAGGCCAAGGGCGCATGCGCGACCGCCGGGGCCTAGGGCTGGCCTCGGAGGGGGGGGGGTCCTCAGTGAAGGCCCCGCCCTCCCTCCAGGCTCTGACCCAGCTGCAGCTCTTCCATCGCCGCCCTTCTGGACTCGGCTTCAGCTGTCTCCCTCCCCTCCCCCACTCCCACTCAGCTTGGAGGCAGCTTCCCTGCCTTGAAAGCATGGCTCTGGCCCTGAGGGCCACAGACCTACTGGGCTTCAAGCTCAAGGCTCTGCCTGGGCCTGCTGCTTCGGCCAGGGGCTCATTTTTTCCTGGAAAGACAAAGCCATGGCCTCACCCCACGCCTGCACTTTGCCACGGCAGGCAGCCCAGATGTAGGAAAGGCTCTGTGGAGTCAGAAGTGCCGAGACAGGCAGATGGCACCAGAGGGTTTGGGGGCCAGGGCGCAACTGGGCTAGCCCCTCCTCCCGGGAGTCGGGGAGGCCCGGCCTTCCTAGTGCCCAGGCCACGGCTCCGGGGAGAAACCCGCCATGGAGGGCACGCGGGAGGCCCTCTGCCTGAGGTGGCAGGTGTCACGCCAGGGCCACTGCAAGCCTGGCTCGGCTTGCCTGCTTTCTCCAAAGGAGGCTGGCCGACCAGCCGAACCTGGCACCTGGGCCAGGCCCCTTCCAAGGGGACGAGTTCCAGAGGATAGAGCCCTGGGGGCGGCTGCCAAGTCTCCTGGGGCGTGTGCTGGACCCCCGTCAGAGGAGGAAGCAGCCTGGTAAACGGTGTGCCAGGCCTGAGATCTGGAGGCCTCCCACAGCCGGGTCCCTGTCCTGCCCAGGCCCCCCGAGGGAGGACGATGGTCGGGCAGTGGCGAGCGGGGTGGGGCTGGCGCCGAGCCTGCCCTTGGATGCCCCGGGGAAGGGCGCCGGGGGATGGGCTGCCCCTGGCCAGGTCTGAGGGACCGACCCAGCTCGGGGCTGTCGGGGGCAGAGAGAGAACCCCCCTCCGCCCTTTCCCTTCAGGTTCTTAGGGCTGGCCAAATCCTTCCCAAGACAGCTTGTCTGGAGAAAATCAGACCCAGCTGAAGAACATGTGTCCATGGGGGAAACCCGGGAAACTGAGTCTCCCCACACAATAGCAGAGATTCTCATCTTGCATCCTCTCCTGAGCTAATGACAAAGGTGGATGTCCCGGGTGGGTGGGCCTGTGGAATGGGAGAGGGGAGGAAGTCTATTGTCATGCAGAGGGACATGGAAAGACTTGTCTGAAGCTTATCCCCTGCACTGGGGTCAGGTCGGGAAGGGACGGCACAGAGGTGAGCAGGAACCAACCGGCCTGTCTGTGGTGGGGCTGGCCCCGGGGCAGGCGTGGGGGTGATGGCTGGAAGTGGGATGGCGCGTGAGTTGGCACCAGCCAGCGGTGGAGGCAGAGACTCAGAGGTCAGGGATCTCTCTCTCTGTCTCTGTCTCTGTCTCTCTCCCTCAGGGAGCTGAGGAGAGTAAGGTGGCGCCCCCTGCCCACCTCGCCTACCTCTCCATGGGCCCTTCTTTCTCTGGCCGCTCCGGGAGCCCTGCGGGCTTGGGTTCAACCCCCCACACACCGCACAGGCCAAGGGCGCATGCGCGACCGCCGGGGCCTAGGGCTGGCCTCGGAGGGGGGGGGGTCCTCAGTGAAAGCCCCGCCCTCCCTCCAGGCTCTGACCCAGCTGCAGCTCTTCCATCGCCGCCCTTCTGGACTCGGCTTCAGCTGTCTCCCTCCCCTCCCCCACTCCCACTCAGCTTGGAGGCAGCTTCCCTGCCTTGAAAGCATGGCTCTGGCCCTGAGGGCCACAGACCTACTGGGCTTCAAGCTCAAGGCTCTGCCTGGGCCTGCTGCTTCGGCCAGGGGCTCATTTTTTCCTGGAAAGACAAAGCCATGGCCTCACCCCACGCCTGCACTTTGCCACGGCAGGCAGCCCAGATGTAGGAAAGGCTCTGTGGAGTCAGAAGTGCCGAGACAGGCAGATGGCACCAGAGGGTTTGGGGGCCAGGGCGCAACTGGGCTAGCCCCTCCTCCCGGGAGTCGGGGAGGCCCGGCCTTCCTAGTGCCCAGGCCACGGCTCCGGGGAGAAACCCGCCATGGAGGGCACGCGGGAGGCCCTCTGCCTGAGGTGGCAGGTGTCACGCCAGGGCCACTGCAAGCCTGGCTCGGCTTGCCTGCTTTCTCCAAAGGAGGCTGGCCGACCAGCCGAACCTGGCACCTGGGCCAGGCCCCTTCCAAGGGGACGAGTTCCAGAGGATAGAGCCCTGGGGGCGGCTGCCAAGTCTCCTGGGGCGTGTGCTGGACCCCCGTCAGAGGAGGAAGCAGCCTGGTAAACGGTGTGCCAGGCCTGAGATCTGGAGGCCTCCCACAGCCGGGTCCCTGTCCTGCCCAGGCCCCCCGAGGGAGGACGATGGTCGGGCAGTGGCGAGCGGGGTGGGGCTGGCGCCGAGCCTGCCCTTGGATGCCCCGGGGAAGGGCGCCGGGGGATGGGCTGCCCCTGGCCAGGTCTGAGGGACCGACCCAGCTCGGGGCTGTCGGGGGCAGAGAGAGAACCCCCCTCCGCCCTTTCCCTTCAGGTTCTTAGGGCTGGCCAAATCCTTCCCAAGACAGCTTGTCTGGAGAAAATCAGACCCAGCTGAAGAACATGTGTCCATGGGGGAAACCCGGGAAACTGAGTCTCCCCACACAATAGCAGAGATTCTCATCTTGCATCCTCTCCTGAGCTAATGACAAAGGTGGATGTCCCGGGTGGGTGGGCCTGTGGAATGGGAGAGGGGAGGAAGTCTATTGTCATGCAGAGGGACATGGAAAGACTTGTCTGAAGCTTATCCCCTGCACTGGGGTCAGGTCGGGAAGGGACGGCACAGAGGTGAGCAGGAACCAACCGGCCTGTCTGTGGTGGGGCTGGCCCCGGGGCAGGCGTGGGGGTGATGGCTGGAAGTGGGATGGCGCGTGAGTTGGCACCAGCCAGCGGTGGAGGCAGAGACTCAGAGGTCAGGGATCTCTCTCTCTGTCTCTGTCTCTGTCTCTCTCCCTCAGGGAGCTGAGGAGAGTAAGGTGGCGCCCCCTGCCCACCTCGCCTACCTCTCCATGGGCCCTTCTTTCTCTGGCCGCTCCGGGAGCCCTGCGGGCTTGGGTTCAACCCCCCACACACCGCACAGGCCAAGGGCGCATGCGCGACCGCCGGGGCCTAGGGCTGGCCTCGGAGGGGGGGGGGTCCTCAGTGAAAGCCCCGCCCTCCCTCCAGGCTCTGACCCAGCTGCAGCTCTTCCATCGCCGCCCTTCTGGACTCGGCTTCAGCTGTCTCCCTCCCCTCCCCCACTCCCACTCAGCTTGGAGGCAGCTTCCCTGCCTTGAAAGCATGGCTCTGGCCCTGAGGGCCACAGACCTACTGGGCTTCAAGCTCAAGGCTCTGCCTGGGCCTGCTGCTTCGGCCAGGGGCTCATTTTTTCCTGGAAAGACAAAGCCATGGCCTCACCCCACGCCTGCACTTTGCCACGGCAGGCAGCCCAGATGTAGGAAAGGCTCTGTGGAGTCAGAAGTGCCGAGACAGGCAGATGGCACCAGAGGGTTTGGGGGCCAGGGCGCAACTGGGCTAGCCCCTCCTCCCGGGAGTCGGGGAGGCCCGGCCTTCCTAGTGCCCAGGCCACGGCTCTGGGGAGAAACCCGCCATGGAGGGCACGCGGGAGGCCCTCTGCCTGAGGTGGCAGGTGTCACGCCAGGGCCACTGCAAGCCTGGCTCGGCTTGCCTGCTTTCTCCAAAGGAGGCTGGCCGACCAGCCGAACCTGGCACCTGGGCCAGGCCCCTTCCAAGGGGACGAGTTCCAGAGGATAGAGCCCTGGGGGCGGCTGCCAAGTCTCCTGGGGCGTGTGCTGGACCCCCGTCAGAGGAGGAAGCAGCCTGGTAAACGGTGTGCCAGGCCTGAGATCTGGAGGCCTCCCACAGCCGGGTCCCTGTCCTGCCCAGGCCCCCCGAGGGAGGACGATGGTCGGGCAGTGGCGAGCGGGGTGGGGCTGGCGCCGAGCCTGCCCTTGGATGCCCCGGGGAAGGGCGCCGGGGGATGGGCTGCCCCTGGCCAGGTCTGAGGGACCGACCCAGCTCGGGGCTGTCGGGGGCAGAGAGAGAACCCCCCTCCGCCCTTTCCCTTCAGGTTCTTAGGGCTGGCCAAATCCTTCCCAAGACAGCTTGTCTGGAGAAAATCAGACCCAGCTGAAGAACATGTGTCCATGGGGGAAACCCGGGAAACTGAGTCTCCCCACACAATAGCAGAGATTCTCATCTTGCATCCTCTCCTGAGCTAATGACAAAGGTGGATGTCCCGGGTGGGTGGGCCTGTGGAATGGGAGAGGGGAGGAAGTCTATTGTCATGCAGAGGGACATGGAAAGACTTGTCTGAAGCTTATCCCCTGCACTGGGGTCAGGTCGGGAAGGGACGGCACAGAGGTGAGCAGGAACCAACCGGCCTGTCTGTGGTGGGGCTGGCCCCGGGGCAGGCGTGGGGGTGATGGCTGGAAGTGGGATGGCGCGTGAGTTGGCACCAGCCAGCGGTGGAGGCAGAGACTCAGAGGTCAGGGATCTCTCTCTCTGTCTCTGTCTCTGTCTCTCTCCCTCAGGGAGCTGAGGAGAGTAAGGTGGCGCCCCCTGCCCACCTCGCCTACCTCTCCATGGGCCCTTCTTTCTCTGGCCGCTCCGGGAGCCCTGCGGGCTTGGGTTCAACCCCCCACACACCGCACAGGCCAAGGGCGCATGCGCGACCGCCGGGGCCTAGGGCTGGCCTCGGAGGGGGGGGGTCCTCAGTGAAGGCCCCGCCCTCCCTCCAGGCTCTGACCCAGCTGCAGCTCTTCCATCGCCGCCCTTCTGGACTCGGCTTCAGCTGTCTCCCTCCCCTCCCCCACTCCCACTCAGCTTGGAGGCAGCTTCCCTGCCTTGAAAGCATGGCTCTGGCCCTGAGGGCCACAGACCTACTGGGCTTCAAGCTCAAGGCTCTGCCTGGGCCTGCTGCTTCGGCCAGGGGCTCATTTTTTCCTGGAAAGACAAAGCCATGGCCTCACCCCACGCCTGCACTTTGCCACGGCAGGCAGCCCAGATGTAGGAAAGGCTCTGTGGAGTCAGAAGTGCCGAGACAGGCAGATGGCAGCAGAGGGTTTGGGGGCCAGGGCGCAACTGGGCTAGCCCCTCCTCCCGGGAGTCGGGGAGGCCCGGCCTTCCTAGTGCCCAGGCCACGGCTCCGGGGAGAAACCCGCCATGGAGGGCACGCGGGAGGCCCTCTGCCTGAGGTGGCAGGTGTCACGCCAGGGCCACTGCAAGCCTGGCTCGGCTTGCCTGCTTTCTCCAAAGGAGGCTGGCCGACCAGCCGAACCTGGCACCTGGGCCAGGCCCCTTCCAAGGGGACGAGTTCCAGAGGATAGAGCCCTGGGGGCGGCTGCCAAGTCTCCTGGGGCGTGTGCTGGACCCCCGTCAGAGGAGGAAGCAGCCTGGTAAACGGTGTGCCAGGCCTGAGACCTGGAGGCCTCCCACAGCCGGGTCCCTGTCCTGCCCAGGCCCCCCGAGGGAGGACGATGGTCGGGCAGTGGCGAGCGGGGTGGGGCTGGCGCCGAGCCTGCCCTTGGATGCCCCGGGGAAGGGCGCCGGGGGATGGGCTGCCCCTGGCCAGGTCTGAGGGACCGACCCAGCTCGGGGCTGTCGGGGGCAGAGAGAGAACCCACCTCCGCCCTTTCCCTTCAGGTTCTTAGGGCTGGCCAAATCCTTCCCAAGACAGCTTGTCTGGAGAAAATCAGACCCAGCTGAAGAACATGTGTCCATGGGGGAAACCCGGGAAACTGAGTCTCCCCACACAATAGCAGAGATTCTCATCTTGCATCCTCTCCTGAGCTAATGACAAAGGTGGATGTCCCGGGTGGGTGGGCCTGTGGAATGGGAGAGGGGAGGAAGTCTATTGTCATGCAGAGGGACATGGAAAGACTTGTCTGAAGCTTATCCCCTGCACTGGGGTCAGGTCGGGAAGGGACGGCACAGAGGTGAGCAGGAACCAACCGGCCTGTCTGTGGTGGGGCTGGCCCCGGGGCAGGCGTGGGGGTGATGGCTGGAAGTGGGATGGCGCGTGAGTTGGCACCAGCCAGCGGTGGAGGCAGAGACTCAGAGGTCAGGGATCTCTCTCTCTGTCTCTGTCTCTGTCTCTCTCCCTCAGGGAGCTGAGGAGAGTAAGGTGGCGCCCCCTGCCCACCTCGCCTACCTCTCCATGGGCCCTTCTTTCTCTGGCCGCTCCGGGAGCCCTGCGGGCTTGGGTTCAACCCCCCACACACCGCACAGGCCAAGGGCGCATGCGCGACCGCCGGGGCCTAGGGCTGGCCTCGGAGGGGGGGGGGTCCTCAGTGAAGGCCCCGCCCTCCCTCCAGGCTCTGACCCAGCTGCAGCTCTTCCATCGCCGCCCTTCTGGACTCGGCTTCAGCTGTCTCCCTCCCCTCCCCCACTCCCACTCAGCTTGGAGGCAGCTTCCCTGCCTTGAAAGCATGGCTCTGGCCCTGAGGGCCACAGACCTACTGGGCTTCAAGCTCAAGGCTCTGCCTGGGCCTGCTGCTTCGGCCAGGGGCTCATTTTTTCCTGGAAAGACAAAGCCATGGCCTCACCCCACGCCTGCACTTTGCCACGGCAGGCAGCCCAGATGTAGGAAAGGCTCTGTGGAGTCAGAAGTGCCGAGACAGGCAGATGGCACCAGAGGGTTTGGGGGCCAGGGCGCAACTGGGCTAGCCCCTCCTCCCGGGAGTCGGGGAGGCCCGGCCTTCCTAGTGCCCAGGCCACGGCTCCGGGGAGAAACCCGCCATGGAGGGCACGCGGGAGGCCCTCTGCCTGAGGTGGCAGGTGTCACGCCAGGGCCACTGCAAGCCTGGCTCGGCTTGCCTGCTTTCTCCAAAGGAGGCTGGCCGACCAGCCGAACCTGGCACCTGGGCCAGGCCCCTTCCAAGGGGACGAGTTCCAGAGGATAGAGCCCTGGGGGCGGCTGCCAAGTCTCCTGGGGCGTGTGCTGGACCCCCGTCAGAGGAGGAAGCAGCCTGGTAAACGGTGTGCCAGGCCTGAGATCTGGAGGCCTCCCACAGCCGGGTCCCTGTCCTGCCCAGGCCCCCCGAGGGAGGACGATGGTCGGGCAGTGGCGAGCGGGGTGGGGCTGGCGCCGAGCCTGCCCTTGGATGCCCCGGGGAAGGGCGCCGGGGGATGGGCTGCCCCTGGCCAGGTCTGAGGGACCGACCCAGCTCGGGGCTGTCGGGGGCAGAGAGAGAACCCCCCTCCGCCCTTTCCCTTCAGGTTCTTAGGGCTGGCCAAATCCTTCCCAAGACAGCTTGTCTGGAGAAAATCAGACCCAGCTGAAGAACATGTGTCCATGGGGGAAACCCGGGAAACTGAGTCTCCCCACACAATAGCAGAGATTCTCATCTTGCATCCTCTCCTGAGCTAATGACAAAGGTGGATGTCCCGGGTGGGTGGGCCTGTGGAATGGGAGAGGGGAGGAAGTCTATTGTCATGCAGAGGGACATGGAAAGACTTGTCTGAAGCTTATCCCCTGCACTGGGGTCAGGTCGGGAAGGGACGGCACAGAGGTGAGCAGGAACCAACCGGCCTGTCTGTGGTGGGGCTGGCCCCGGGGCAGGCGTGGGGGTGATGGCTGGAAGTGGGATGGCGCGTGAGTTGGCACCAGCCAGCGGTGGAGGCAGAGACTCAGAGGTCAGGGATCTCTCTCTCTGTCTCTGTCTCTGTCTCTCTCCCTCAGGGAGCTGAGGAGAGTAAGGTGGCGCCCCCTGCCCACCTCGCCTACCTCTCCATGGGCCCTTCTTTCTCTGGCCGCTCCGGGAGCCCTGCGGGCTTGGGTTCAACCCCCCACACACCGCACAGGCCAAGGGCGCATGCGCGACCGCCGGGGCCTAGGGCTGGCCTCGGAGGGGGGGGGGTCCTCAGTGAAGGCCCCGCCCTCCCTCCAGGCTCTGACCCAGCTGCAGCTCTTCCATCGCCGCCCTTCTGGACTCGGCTTCAGCTGTCTCCCTCCCCTCCCCCACTCCCACTCAGCTTGGAGGCAGCTTCCCTGCCTTGAAAGCATGGCTCTGGCCCTGAGGGCCACAGACCTACTGGGCTTCAAGCTCAAGGCTCTGCCTGGGCCTGCTGCTTCGGCCAGGGGCTCATTTTTTCCTGGAAAGACAAAGCCATGGCCTCACCCCACGCCTGCACTTTGCCACGGCAGGCAGCCCAGATGTAGGAAAGGCTCTGTGGAGTCAGAAGTGCCGAGACAGGCAGATGGCACCAGAGGGTTTGGGGGCCAGGGCGCAACTGGGCTAGCCCCTCCTCCCGGGAGTCGGGGAGGCCCGGCCTTCCTAGTGCCCAGGCCACGGCTCCGGGGAGAAACCCGCCATGGAGGGCACGCGGGAGGCCCTCTGCCTGAGGTGGCAGGTGTCACGCCAGGGCCACTGCAAGCCTGGCTCGGCTTGCCTGTGATGGTGCTCAGGGCAAGCTGCCCCAGGAAGCACCACTCTGGTATGTGGATTATTTCGAGCTGAAGACAATAAGGACTCAGAGAGCTCAGGAAAAATATTTGAGTCTCCCCTCCCAAACTGCCTAAAGAATTTAAAACCAAAAAATCTGTTCTAGGAAGGGGTTATTATCATGACTGCTATAAAAGATAATTTAGGATAGAGGTTACAATAGAAAAGGCACCAACAAGCCCATCTTATCGGGAGTCCTGTCTCTCTGGCCACATTCTTTGGATGGCCCTGCGAGGAGTTGTCAGACAATCATTTACAAGGGAAGTCTCCATTTGTAAAGGTATCTCCCTCTCTGTATTGAGAAAAAGGGGGGGTGAGCTCATTTCTAGTAACTTATCAATGTGGAAGATGAGGCCTTGGGGCTGTATAATAAACCTTACTCTTGTTTACTGTGCTTTAGTGGTAATCTCCTGTAACTGACTCCCCCACCCCCAAAATCCTCCTTTGTCATTGGCTGAAAATGATATTTAAGACGAGAATTTCTGCTATTGTGTTGAGAAACGCAGTGTCCCTGCTTTCTCCCATGTATACATGTTATTAAACTTGGTATTATTTTCTCCTGCTAACCTGTCTTGTTGATTATTTGGCCAGCCAGAAGAACCTTAAGGGAAAGGGCAGAGGGAGATTCTCCCTCTTCCCCCGACAGTTTTGGCGAGCCAGCCAGGAGAAGCACTGGCTGGTAAGTTGCCTTCTCTGGCTGGAAGACCTGCCTTCTCCCTGGACTACTGCAGATGATGAGATACGGGAACGCCTGACAAAAGCCGGCAAAAGGTAAGACTTCTTACCACGTCAGCCTCCCGGAATCTCTATCTGCGGGGTCCGGCGGAAGGAAGTGGTGAGAATTTTTTCTCTTTCTAAATTTAGATTGGCAGGAGAAAATATTTGGGAAACTAGTTTCTTGGGCTTTTAGTGACTCTTGGTTTAAATTTGGTAGAGTACTCTTGGTTTTTGATCTTGATCCCTTTTCCTCCCAGAGATAGTCTCTGTTTTTCTCTTTTGTCTGTGTCTTTTGTCATAAGAAGGAAATACCATAGGGTAGGACGCAGGCATAGGCCCTATAAGCCTGCTGTCCGGGCCGGCCCCACAGACTGGTGAGTTTGCGGGTCTCACCAGACCGGCGTCTACAAACTTTGCTGTGGGTTATTATGCACATGAAGTGAATGTCATTGCCAAGGGCATCTTGGAAGCCAAAAAGGCCACAAATTTAAGTGGGCGCAGGTCGAGCAGTTAAGAGCCATTAGGGCGCTCGCCACTTTCAGAAGACTCCCGTGTCAGGATAAGTTGGGTCACGGAACGGGGTAGATGACACAGGTCCCCCGCCAACTGCAAGAAAATGTCCGAGCAACGACAAGGTACTCTGTAAAGCACACAGTGCCCAACCCCGCCGCATCTCCCCCTCTAGGTATTATTCTGGCTCCAAGAGACCTAAGGCGTGACTAAAGCTGTCATTGTGCACAGAAAAAAAAAAAAAAAGAAAAAAAAAAAAACCGGATGAGGTTTTTCCTTCTGTCTTGTTCTGTGTCCTGAGAAAACTTGGCTTTGTGACCAGTGAGAATATTCTCCTTGGTCTCCACCATACGGAAGGTGCATTTACCGGGGTGCACCTTGGTAGCCAGTCGAGTAGACTGGGGTTCCGAACTGTCTCTTTGTCCGGCTGTGCCAAGTTCTCAGGGGAGTTTGTCATAAAGGGCCCAATCCATAAGGGCTTTTGTCGTCTTTACCTTCGTTGCTTGTTAGTGCTGGAAAAATCCCATTCCAGTATCGCCCGCCCGGTGTCACAGATTAGCGGGTCTGTGACTGGAGGCGTCCCACACTATTGTGGGAGACCGGAGACATCCTTACCGCCTGTGCAACGAAGGTCTTTACTGTCTCTGAATATCTTTTGGAGTGAATTTTGTGGATCATGGGGGCTACATCATCTGTGCCCTCACCAGGGATGCCTCTTTGCGTCCATGGTAAATTTATTCTAAGCGTGGAAAGTTACCTCCGGGTCTTTCCTTAAAAAGGCTTATTGGTTCGAGTCACTATTGGAATAAATATACAAGTAAAGATCCTACTCGTCAATGGCCAGACGACGGATCCTTTGAATTGGAAAAACTTCTAAATTGGGGAAAAAAAATTTTTTGAGAGCTCTCACATAATTGCTTAATTGGTACCTAAGAATTAAGGCCAGAAAAAGGAAGGGAAAAATTTGACTAGTCTTAAGACCTTGACTCAGGTTACAATTGAATTGAAAACATGTAAAAGTGTAAGTGTTAATAAGATTATAAAGGTTAGAATGTTTGAGCTAATTTTATATAAAGAGGTTACATCAACTTTGCCTGAGTATGTTTTAAAATGTCTGACTGAGAATGCTTCCCTTGTCCAAAATTAAAAGACCAAGACCTATTGATAAAAATTTTAATGATAACTATGTTTAAAGGTATAAGAGGTGATGAAATTTACATGAAATTTTGTAAAAAAAAAAAAAACTGATGTTATTTCTATTACAGAACTGGTTAACAAAAATAATAATTTAAATGATGGCTAATTTTATCTGAAGTCTTATGAAGTCTTATAGGCAATCTAAATAATTATTGGGAATAAGTAACTAAATAGTTGTGAAAAAGATGAATGTTGGATGAACTTTAAACAATAATTATGTGTTATGGTGGTTACAGCTTCCAAACTCTTTTTGGTGACTTAAAACTTGAGAGTTTTGCTAAGTTTTATGATAAAAATTCTCTGAGTATCATCATTTCCAAATAAGATAAGATATTAGACATTGATTGCTAAATGTACATTTGTCTACTTTTGGCTTTTCATTACAGGAAAACTAAAAGGTGTTTTGGGTCTATTGGTAAACATGTGTTTTATTAAAAGATTGTACTATAAAGTAACATATTTCTAGAAGTTATGAAGTGTTTATAAATTTTCCAAGCCACAAGATACTAATGTAAAAGAAAGTTTACAATTGTTTACTTAGTTTTTACTTACAAATTAAGGTTTCTAAGGGGTAAAATTCCTAATTAGTATATGTGATTGAAGCTACTAAAAATTAAGAAAAATATGTCTGTGTACAAGGAAAGTAAGATGTATAAAGGTACAAAGAATGGAAATATTTTGTTTGGTTAAGAAAGATAAATTTGTCCTCATGTACTAGGAGGGAAAAGAAAGACATGGGACAAATTCTGAATGTAAAAGGAAAGTTATAGAAGGTTTGTGGAAGAAGAATTCTGGAAAAGGAGTTTTATGCATGGTCAAGTTGGCTAAGATTGAAATGAATTTAATTAAGTAAATGAGTTTTAATAGCAGAAATAAGCTGGTGCAAAATTAAAATTTGGTCTTCTGTCTCTTAAAAGGATAATTTGCTTAAACTTGATAAAGAGGTTACAAAAGATTTTTCTTTACCTTTGAGTAAGTCTACCTAAAAGACAGAAAAAAAAAAAACTGTTAAAATAATTTCCTACGTTCAAAAGACTGAGGTCTCTCTATTAAGGCTTTTGGACTGTTAATGCTCTGTTTGCTTTGATTGTTTATATTTTTGACAAGCTCCACCAAAATTCATATCTTAAATAAAGTCTTTTTTTTACTTTTTTCTTTGAGAATTTTCAAAGGGCCCTGGAACTTCTCAAAGAAATTTGCTCTCTTCCTATAAGGGGAAAGATACTAAACTTATTAGGCTTATTCAATATGTTCAATTACATGGAAAGCATTGTCAGAACAGTGATGATAAGCCTGCTTAGGTGCTATTATGTGGGCAAATGTTATTGACATAGGTGTTTTAAAATTGTATAACATTACTGAAATTCTGATCTGTCCTGGTTATCAGTCATAATTCTGGTTATTATTATTTTAAAGTGTTGTATGTCACAAAATTAACCAAATTTCCTTGTCAATTGCCATTTTGAGGTCTTGTTGTTTACAGACTTATTTCTTTGCTCTAATGCTTTTGCAAAATGTTTCGACTTCAAAAAAATTCATAGAAAAGACTCTGACATTTACACTGGAACTGTACAGGTTTCTGACAAACTTTCTGATCATAAAACTGAACTGGGTAAAAACTTATAGAAATCTGATGGAGAGACTGATAACTTCATAAAGCTGCTAACAAAAAGATTGGGATCAAAAATAGATTACACAAGATTGAACCAACTGATAAGGATGATTATAATTTTTATGATTTTTCATTTGAAGTATTGCTAAATTTTTAATGTTTTGTTTTTTCAGATTTAAGAAAAACTTTTTCTCTTTTCTCCTGAGCTAGCTATGACTTATAGCAATTTGGTAAATGATACTTTTATAAGTAAAATTGAAATATTTATCTTTTTCTCTCTACCTGATCCCTCGAATTTAGAAACTCTTAATAAGTGAATATTGTTGTTTTCATGGCAATATAGTTATTTGCATAAGTTCAATAAGAATCTGTTCTCCTTATAACAGGACACAATTGGAAACACTGGTTCTATTACCAAGGTTGTGACTGGAACATCATATTTACAATATAACCATACAGCTTTTGAGGAATGAAGATTAGACTTTATGGAATAAAGCCACGTAGAAATATTGGCCTGGTACCTTATGTTCCAAGCAGCACTTACCAGGATAAGTAAAGAATGTCACTTATCTGGCAGGTACAAGGAACCTTGAAATATTTGGGGGAAACCTCGGAATAGAAGAATTCACCCAAATCTGTAGGTATTGCAGGCAACGTCTGATGATAAAATCCTTGGCTTGGCTTTCCTGGCCTCAAGAGACCTTTAAAGTTCAATCTGAGATTCCTTATAAAAAGTTCCAGCAAAGCAGATTTAAAAGAGCCTATGTGATCAACTGCTATTCTTGCTGTACTTATGTAAATAATTGAGCCAACTCTATTGGAACTAGACTTATTTTGCAAACTAGTTTTAATTTTGCTATCTTAATAAAAATGAGGGTGATTTTAGAGAAAAAAATTATATTTCAGTAAAAACTATTTCAGTATAAATTTGCGGATATTAGATCCTAGTTTTGTTGTCTTTTGAGGTTTTTGTTTTATATCTGTTGACTGGACTGGATCCTGATTTCTTCTAGTCTCGTAAAATATCTGGCTACAGATGTCCAAACTAACGCTTTTGATTTTTTCCATCATTTTCATTTGAAATCACTGAAAACTGAACCTGCCCTTTTTCCTGAAGCCTTACAAACTGAAGCTGATGAACTTGATATAAACTTAAGAGATGACCTGACGACACCATCAGAGACATTTTAAACTGCAAAAGATACTTTGACGCTGACATCTAAAATTCTTCTTCACTGGCTGTCCTCTGAACTCAAAAACTGGTTTACAATTTGCTCTAACCATTAATCTTGTTTTTCTTTCGTTTACACAAATATGCTTCTGGAGTCTGCCATGCTGTTGACACAATTTAAAAATCCCGTGGATTCTTAACTTCTACAAGAACTCCTATTGCTAATAGACACTTAACTGCAGCCTTATTACAAGCTATTCACCTTCCTTCAAAAATTGCCATTGTTCATTGTTCAGCCCATACTAAGGAGACTGATGTCATATCTTTAGGGAATGACAGGGCTGACAGAGCTGCTAAATATGCAGCTCACTATAGACCCCCTTATCCGTTTTCCACCCAATTCTTAAACCTGCCTTTATCCCTGACTGATGTTATTAACTATCAGGCAAATGCCCCACAATCTGAAAAAGACAATTAGATACAAAAGGGTGCCAAACAATTACCAGATAGATTATACATTGGACCAAATGGACTTCCAATAGCTCCTTTTCTTTTGACTTTTTGGCTTGCACTTATCTCCCACCAAGTGGGACATATGTGCAAACGGGGGATAGTTAAGGAACTGAAAGACAATTGGTTTTGCCCTGGCATCCATAAAATTTCTGACCAAATCCCCTCCCAGTGCACAACTTGCAAATCTTACCAAGTCTCTGGGAGAAATCAGTGTGATCCAGGAAGTCCTCCCAGGCCCACGCTGCCTTTTGTGGCACTCCAAATGGATTTTATAGACTTGCCTTCAGCTTTAGGTTACTTTCACTGTTTGGTTATTGTCTGCATGTTTAGTGGATGGACTGAATGCTATCCGATCAGACATGCAGATGCCACAACAGTGGTAAAAAAATTAATAACTGAAGTTATTCCTCGTTTTGGCATTCCTTTATGGATTGAATCAGACCAAGGAACTCATTTTACAGCAGAGATAAACCACTTGCTTGCAAAAACTCTGGGGTATTCATTAAAATTTCATACCCCATATCACCCTCAGTCATCAGGGCAAGTAGAACGTAAAAATCTAGATATAAAAAGAACTCTAGGAAAAATCTGTCAAGAAACTGGACTTAAATGGCCAGAAGCTCTGCCCTTGGCCCTTATGAAGATTCAAAATACTCCAAATAGAAGGCATGGACTGACTCCTTTTGAAATAGTTTTTGGACGTCCGATGTCTACTGGCGTCTCTAAACCTTCAATTCCTGGATTAAATGAATATTATGGGAACTTAAGTGAACAATTTGATGCTATGACTTGTTATATACAAAAATTAACTAGTATACTTGAAGCATATCGTCAACAGGTAAAAGAGGCATGGCCACCACCTTCTGACAAGCCTTGCCATCCCTTTCGACCAGGAGACCGGGTGTACATCAAGGTCTTTAGAAGAAAACACGCACTGTCACCTCGCTGGGAAGGACCTTATGAAGTCTTACTGACGACCTGCACTGCCATCAAAATAAAGGAAAAATCTTCCTGGATCCATGCGAGCCACGCCAAAATAGACCCAGAACATCGCTCTCAAGACAACTGGGAGATAATCCCCACAGGAGACCTTAAACTAAAGATTTCCAGGGCCAAAACCCAGGCCCCAGAAGCAGCCGACATCACGAAGTAGACAGCTTTTCCCAAGATCACGGATCAAGAAAACCTACTTTGACCCATTTCCTCCCCCTTGCTTCAAAACTCCCTATATATATACACACTCACACACACAAACTATTAGTGGATATATATATATATATTTTTTAATCATTTATTAGAAAGCTGACTGGAGAGTGCTGGTCTCTATCTGTCCCTCTTCCCCTCTCTAAGTCTCCGCTATGGGCTCTTTTCCGATCTGTGTCTTGCTTTTACTAACTCTCTCCTTTTCAACAGGCCAGGCACAGACCAAACACTCCCTTATGCCAGTTTACCAAGCCCTAGCCACGCTAACTAATCAATCTGACTGTTGGTTATGTCAACAGCTAGATAGTGCAAAAGAACCTGAACTAGTCTTTGTTCCTGCTGATATGAACACCTGGTAGACTAAGTATAGAAAATGGATAAATAACAGAGTATGGTGTCCACAACAAGGGAAACTTCACTCTGCTTCTTCTCCTGGTGAGTCACTTGGGCCCCAGAAAGATTACTTAGAAGGTCAAGGACTGTCCCTTGCCCAAGTACAAGCAATAGGTGAAAGTTTTTCCCTCTACATTGAAAGTAAACATGGCGCTGGACCTTTCCTGGGTGACATACCGAGACAATATTGCAGTCAAACTCTGTGGTTTGATTCCGCAGGTGGCATCTTCAGAACTCTCAAGGGAATTGTAAGTGACTCTATCACTACTCCCTCTGGCACAAACATTTGCCAAATCACCAAGTGCTCTGGATGGCCTACGAGCCACCCGTGTGCAACTTGGGGTATCGCAGCTATCCGCATGGTTAGGCTGCCCAATGCCACAGACTGTATATGGGTGGATCAAAAATCTGGACTCACCTGGTCAGGTGACAAGACCAGGCTTTATAGCTGTCAGAATCAGACTGCAGGCCTCCTGTACCAGCTATTCCGCAATCTGTTCTGTTCTCGCAGACTGACTGGAGTTCATGGGAAATGGAGATGTTTAGGTAGTAACAGTGCAAGTGGCACAGATCATGAAATAGTCCAGATCCTGGGAACTACAGACTCAATTCTAACCTTGTCTTTAAACTACACTGGTCTTTTCATTTTATGCGGCAACAAAGTGTATAAAGGATTCCCACCTAATTGGTCAGGACGATGCGGACTTGGATACCTGGCTCCTTCTGTCACCAAACACTCCACCTTAAATGCTAGCCAAATTACAAACTTGGGTTCGTTTGTTCATAAGATTGTGCCACATAAACGTGCCAGTCGAGAAATCGTGGAAAATCCACTTGTGTATCACAACTCCAAGTTCTTTTCAGCCTTGAGAGTCCTATTCCCCGGCTTTGGAGATTATGAGTTGGAGAAAGCAATATTAAATCTCTCTATGGTAATGGAACAAGAGTTCAACACCACCATGCAAACCTTAAACATACTCCAGTCAGAGATTAACAGCCTAGCATCTGTGGTGCTCCAAAATCGGCGTGCTCTGAACGTACTCACTGCCCAGCAAGGAGGAGCATGCGCAATCATTGGAGAAAAATGTTGTTTTTATGTGAATCAAACAGGTCAAGTAATATCTAACTTAAATCTATTAAAAGAGAAGATTGACATTGTTCATCAGATAAACGAAGCTCACACATTTTATTGGACTGACTTGTTTCCAGGATTGGGGGACTGGTTTAACGGAGTGTGGGGAAATGTGCTCCGATTTGTTCTTTTCTGCTTGTTCATCCTCATTCTAATCTATGTTCTTTTCTCTCTTTGCAGACTTCTTATCACCCGGGTACTAACACGATTTCTCTCTCCACAGTCACCAGCTCAGCTTTTAATATGTGAAACTTCTAGGGAAGTTTCAGAGGAGGGAACTGATGGTGCTCAGGGCAAGCTGCCCCAGGAAGCACCACTCTGGTATGTGGATTATTTCGAGCTGAAGACAATAAGGACTCAGAGAGCTCAGGAAAAATATTTGAGTCTCCCCTCCCAAACTGCCTAAAGAATTTAAAACCAAAAAATCTGTTCTAGGAAGGGGTTATTATCATGACTGCTATAAAAGATAATTTAGGATAGAGGTTACAATAGAAAAGGCACCAACAAGCCCATCTTATCGGGAGTCCTGTCTCTCTGGCCACATTCTTTGGATGGCCCTGCGAGGAGTTGTCAGACAATCATTTACAAGGGAAGTCTCCATTTGTAAAGGTATCTCCCTCTCTGTATTGAGAAAAAGGGGGGGTGAGCTCATTTCTAGTAACTTATCAATGTGGAAGATGAGGCCTTGGGGCTGTATAATAAACCTTACTCTTGTTTACTGTGCTTTAGTGGTAATCTCCTGTAACTGACTCCCCCACCCCCAAAATCCTCCTTTGTCATTGGCTGAAAATGATATTTAAGACGAGAATTTCTGCTATTGTGTTGAGAAACGCAGTGTCCCTGCTTTCTCCCATGTATACATGTTATTAAACTTGGTATTATTTTCTCTTGCTAACCTGTCTTGTTGATTATTTGGCCAGCCAGAAGAACCTTAAGGGAAAGGGCAGAGGGAGATTCTCCCTCTTCCCCCGACACCTGCTTTCTCCAAAGGAGGCTGGCCGACCAGCCGAACCTGGCACCTGGGCCAGGCCCCTTCCAAGGGGACGAGTTCCAGAGGATAGAGCCCTGGGGGCGGCTGCCAAGTCTCCTGGGGCGTGTGCTGGACCCCCGTCAGAGGAGGAAGCAGCCTGGTAAACGGTGTGCCAGGCCTGAGATCTGGAGGCCTCCCACAGCCGGGTCCCTGTCCTGCCCAGGCCCCCCGAGGGAGGACGATGGTCGGGCAGTGGCGAGCGGGGTGGGGCTGGCGCCGAGCCTGCCCTTGGATGCCCCGGGGAAGGGCGCCGGGGGATGGGCTGCCCCTGGCCAGGTCTGAGGGACCGACCCAGCTCGGGGCTGTCGGGGGCAGAGAGAGAACCCCCCTCCGCCCTTTCCCTTCAGGTTCTTAGGGCTGGCCAAATCCTTCCCAAGACAGCTTGTCTGGAGAAAATCAGACCCAGCTGAAGAACATGTGTCCATGGGGGAAACCCGGGAAACTGAGTCTCCCCACACAATAGCAGAGATTCTCATCTTGCATCCTCTCCTGAGCTAATGACAAAGGTGGATGTCCCGGGTGGGTGGGCCTGTGGAATGGGAGAGGGGAGGAAGTCTATTGTCATGCAGAGGGACATGGAAAGACTTGTCTGAAGCTTATCCCCTGCACTGGGGTCAGGTCGGGAAGGGACGGCACAGAGGTGAGCAGGAACCAACCGGCCTGTCTGTGGTGGGGCTGGCCCCGGGGCAGGCGTGGGGGTGATGGCTGGAAGTGGGATGGCGCGTGAGTTGGCACCAGCCAGCGGTGGAGGCAGAGACTCAGAGGTCAGGGATCTCTCTCTCTGTCTCTGTCTCTGTCTCTCTCCCTCAGGGAGCTGAGGAGAGTAAGGTGGCGCCCCCTGCCCACCTCGCCTACCTCTCCATGGGCCCTTCTTTCTCTGGCCGCTCCGGGAGCCCTGCGGGCTTGGGTTCAACCCCCCACACACCGCACAGGCCAAGGGCGCATGCGCGACCGCCGGGGCCTAGGGCTGGCCTCGGAGGGGGGGGGGTCCTCAGTGAAGGCCCCGCCCTCCCTCCAGGCTCTGACCCAGCTGCAGCTCTTCCATCGCCGCCCTTCTGGACTCGGCTTCAGCTGTCTCCCTCCCCTCCCCCACTCCCACTCAGCTTGGAGGCAGCTTCCCTGCCTTGAAAGCATGGCTCTGGCCCTGAGGGCCACAGACCTACTGGGCTTCAAGCTCAAGGCTCTGCCTGGGCCTGCTGCTTCGGCCAGGGGCTCATTTTTTCCTGGAAAGACAAAGCCATGGCCTCACCCCACGCCTGCACTTTGCCACGGCAGGCAGCCCAGATGTAGGAAAGGCTCTGTGGAGTCAGAAGTGCCGAGACAGGCAGATGGCACCAGAGGGTTTGGGGGCCAGGGCGCAACTGGGCTAGCCCCTCCTCCCGGGAGTCGGGGAGGCCCGGCCTTCCTAGTGCCCAGGCCACGGCTCCGGGGAGAAACCCGCCATGGAGGGCACGCGGGAGGCCCTCTGCCTGAGGTGGCAGGTGTCACGCCAGGGCCACTGCAAGCCTGGCTCGGCTTGCCTGCTTTCTCCAAAGGAGGCTGGCCGACCAGCCGAACCTGGCACCTGGGCCAGGCCCCTTCCAAGGGGACGAGTTCCAGAGGATAGAGCCCTGGGGGCGGCTGCCAAGTCTCCTGGGGCGTGTGCTGGACCCCCGTCAGAGGAGGAAGCAGCCTGGTAAACGGTGTGCCAGGCCTGAGATCTGGAGGCCTCCCACAGCCGGGTCCCTGTCCTGCCCAGGCCCCCCGAGGGAGGACGATGGTCGGGCAGTGGCGAGCGGGGTGGGGCTGGCGCCGAGCCTGCCCTTGGATGCCCCGGGGAAGGGCGCCGGGGGATGGGCTGCCCCTGGCCAGGTCTGAGGGACCGACCCAGCTCGGGGCTGTCGGGGGCAGAGAGAGAACCCCCCTCCGCCCTTTCCCTTCAGGTTCTTAGGGCTGGCCAAATCCTTCCCAAGACAGCTTGTCTGGAGAAAATCAGACCCAGCTGAAGAACATGTGTCCATGGGGGAAACCCGGGAAACTGAGTCTCCCCACACAATAGCAGAGATTCTCATCTTGCATCCTCTCCTGAGCTAATGACAAAGGTGGATGTCCCGGGTGGGTGGGCCTGTGGAATGGGAGAGGGGAGGAAGTCTATTGTCATGCAGAGGGACATGGAAAGACTTGTCTGAAGCTTATCCCCTGCACTGGGGTCAGGTCGGGAAGGGACGGCACAGAGGTGAGCAGGAACCAACCGGCCTGTCTGTGGTGGGGCTGGCCCCGGGGCAGGCGTGGGGGTGATGGCTGGAAGTGGGATGGCGCGTGAGTTGGCACCAGCCAGCGGTGGAGGCAGAGACTCAGAGGTCAGGGATCTCTCTCTCTGTCTCTGTCTCTGTCTCTCTCCCTCAGGGAGCTGAGGAGAGTAAGGTGGCGCCCCCTGCCCACCTCGCCTACCTCTCCATGGGCCCTTCTTTCTCTGGCCGCTCCGGGAGCCCTGCGGGCTTGGGTTCAACCCCCCACACACCGCACAGGCCAAGGGCGCATGCGCGACCGCCGGGGCCTAGGGCTGGCCTCGGAGGGGGGGGGTCCTCAGTGAAGGCCCCGCCCTCCCTCCAGGCTCTGACCCAGCTGCAGCTCTTCCATCGCCGCCCTTCTGGACTCGGCTTCAGCTGTCTCCCTCCCCTCCCCCACTCCCACTCAGCTTGGAGGCAGCTTCCCTGCCTTGAAAGCATGGCTCTGGCCCTGAGGGCCACAGACCTACTGGGCTTCAAGCTCAAGGCTCTGCCTGGGCCTGCTGCTTCGGCCAGGGGCTCATTTTTTCCTGGAAAGACAAAGCCATGGCCTCACCCCACGCCTGCACTTTGCCACGGCAGGCAGCCCAGATGTAGGAAAGGCTCTGTGGAGTCAGAAGTGCCGAGACAGGCAGATGGCACCAGAGGGTTTGGGGGCCAGGGCGCAACTGGGCTAGCCCCTCCTCCCGGGAGTCGGGGAGGCCCGGCCTTCCTAGTGCCCAGGCCACGGCTCCGGGGAGAAACCCGCCATGGAGGGCACGCGGGAGGCCCTCTGCCTGAGGTGGCAGGTGTCACGCCAGGGCCACTGCAAGCCTGGCTCGGCTTGCCTGCTTTCTCCAAAGGAGGCTGGCCGACCAGCCGAACCTGGCACCTGGGCCAGGCCCCTTCCAAGGGGACGAGTTCCAGAGGATAGAGCCCTGGGGGCGGCTGCCAAGTCTCCTGGGGCGTGTGCTGGACCCCCGTCAGAGGAGGAAGCAGCCTGGTAAACGGTGTGCCAGGCCTGAGACCTGGAGACCTCCCACAGCCGGGTCCCTGTCCTGCCCAGGCCCCCCGAGGGAGGACGATGGTCGGGCAGTGGCGAGCGGGGTGGGGCTGGCGCCGAGCCTGCCCTTGGATGCCCCGGGGAAGGGCGCCGGGGGATGGGCTGCCCCTGGCCAGGTCTGAGGGACCGACCCAGCTCGGGGCTGTCGGGGGCAGAGAGAGAACCCACCTCCGCCCTTTCCCTTCAGGTTCTTAGGGCTGGCCAAATCCTTCCCAAGACAGCTTGTCTGGAGAAAATCAGACCCAGCTGAAGAACATGTGTCCATGGGGGAAACCCGGGAAACTGAGTCTCCCCACACAATAGCAGAGATTCTCATCTTGCATCCTCTCCTGAGCTAATGACAAAGGTGGATGTCCCGGGTGGGTGGGCCTGTGGAATGGGAGAGGGGAGGAAGTCTATTGTCATGCAGAGGGACATGGAAAGACTTGTCTGAAGCTTATCCCCTGCACTGGGGTCAGGTCGGGAAGGGACGGCACAGAGGTGAGCAGGAACCAACCGGCCTGTCTGTGGTGGGGCTGGCCCCGGGGCAGGCGTGGGGGTGATGGCTGGAAGTGGGATGGCGCGTGAGTTGGCACCAGCCAGCGGTGGAGGCAGAGACTCAGAGGTCAGGGATCTCTCTCTCTGTCTCTGTCTCTGTCTCTCTCCCTCAGGGAGCTGAGGAGAGTAAGGTGGCGCCCCCTGCCCACCTCGCCTACCTCTCCATGGGCCCTTCTTTCTCTGGCCGCTCCGGGAGCCCTGCGGGCTTGGGTTCAACCCCCCACACACCGCACAGGCCAAGGGCGCATGCGCGACCGCCGGGGCCTAGGGCTGGCCTCGGAGGGGGGGGGTCCTCAGTGAAGGCCCCGCCCTCCCTCCAGGCTCTGACCCAGCTGCAGCTCTTCCATCGCCGCCCTTCTGGACTCGGCTTCAGCTGTCTCCCTCCCCTCCCCCACTCCCACTCAGCTTGGAGGCAGCTTCCCTGCCTTGAAAGCATGGCTCTGGCCCTGAGGGCCACAGACCTACTGGGCTTCAAGCTCAAGGCTCTGCCTGGGCCTGCTGCTTCGGCCAGGGGCTCATTTTTTCCTGGAAAGACAAAGCCATGGCCTCACCCCACGCCTGCACTTTGCCACGGCAGGCAGCCCAGATGTAGGAAAGGCTCTGTGGAGTCAGAAGTGCCGAGACAGGCAGATGGCACCAGAGGGTTTGGGGGCCAGGGCGCAACTGGGCTAGCCCCTCCTCCCGGGAGTCGGGGAGGCCCGGCCTTCCTAGTGCCCAGGCCACGGCTCCGGGGAGAAACCCGCCATGGAGGGCACGCGGGAGGCCCTCTGCCTGAGGTGGCAGGTGTCACGCCAGGGCCACTGCAAGCCTGGCTCGGCTTGCCTGCTTTCTCCAAAGGAGGCTGGCCGACCAGCCGAACCTGGCACCTGGGCCAGGCCCCTTCCAAGGGGACGAGTTCCAGAGGATAGAGCCCTGGGGGCGGCTGCCAAGTCTCCTGGGGCGTGTGCTGGACCCCCGTCAGAGGAGGAAGCAGCCTGGTAAACGGTGTGCCAGGCCTGAGATCTGGAGGCCTCCCACAGCCGGGTCCCTGTCCTGCCCAGGCCCCCCGAGGGAGGACGATGGTCGGGCAGTGGCGAGCGGGGTGGGGCTGGCGCCGAGCCTGCCCTTGGATGCCCCGGGGAAGGGCGCCGGGGGATGGGCTGCCCCTGGCCAGGTCTGAGGGACCGACCCAGCTCGGGGCTGTCGGGGGCAGAGAGAGAACCCCCCTCCGCCCTTTCCCTTCAGGTTCTTAGGGCTGGCCAAATCCTTCCCAAGACAGCTTGTCTGGAGAAAATCAGACCCAGCTGAAGAACATGTGTCCATGGGGGAAACCCGGGAAACTGAGTCTCCCCACACAATAGCAGAGATTCTCATCTTGCATCCTCTCCTGAGCTAATGACAAAGGTGGATGTCCCGGGTGGGTGGGCCTGTGGAATGGGAGAGGGGAGGAAGTCTATTGTCATGCAGAGGGACATGGAAAGACTTGTCTGAAGCTTATCCCCTGCACTGGGGTCAGGTCGGGAAGGGACGGCACAGAGGTGAGCAGGAACCAACCGGCCTGTCTGTGGTGGGGCTGGCCCCGGGGCAGGCGTGGGGGTGATGGCTGGAAGTGGGATGGCGCGTGAGTTGGCACCAGCCAGCGGTGGAGGCAGAGACTCAGAGGTCAGGGATCTCTCTCTCTGTCTCTGTCTCTGTCTCTCTCCCTCAGGGAGCTGAGGAGAGTAAGGTGGCGCCCCCTGCCCACCTCGCCTACCTCTCCATGGGCCCTTCTTTCTCTGGCCGCTCCGGGAGCCCTGCGGGCTTGGGTTCAACCCCCCACACACCGCACAGGCCAAGGGCGCATGCGCGACCGCCGGGGCCTAGGGCTGGCCTCGGAGGGGGGGGGTCCTCAGTGAAGGCCCCGCCCTCCCTCCAGGCTCTGACCCAGCTGCAGCTCTTCCATCGCCGCCCTTCTGGACTCGGCTTCAGCTGTCTCCCTCCCCTCCCCCACTCCCACTCAGCTTGGAGGCAGCTTCCCTGCCTTGAAAGCATGGCTCTGGCCCTGAGGGCCACAGACCTACTGGGCTTCAAGCTCAAGGCTCTGCCTGGGCCTGCTGCTTCGGCCAGGGGCTCATTTTTTCCTGGAAAGACAAAGCCATGGCCTCACCCCACGCCTGCACTTTGCCACGGCAGGCAGCCCAGATGTAGGAAAGGCTCTGTGGAGTCAGAAGTGCCGAGACAGGCAGATGGCAGCAGAGGGTTTGGGGGCCAGGGCGCAACTGGGCTAGCCCCTCCTCCCGGGAGTCGGGGAGGCCCGGCCTTCCTAGTGCCCAGGCCACGGCTCCGGGGAGAAACCCGCCATGGAGGGCACGCGGGAGGCCCTCTGCCTGAGGTGGCAGGTGTCACGCCAGGGCCACTGCAAGCCTGGCTCGGCTTGCCTGCTTTCTCCAAAGGAGGCTGGCCGACCAGCCGAACCTGGCACCTGGGCCAGGCCCCTTCCAAGGGGACGAGTTCCAGAGGATAGAGCCCTGGGGGCGGCTGCCAAGTCTCCTGGGGCGTGTGCTGGACCCCCGTCAGAGGAGGAAGCAGCCTGGTAAACGGTGTGCCAGGCCTGAGACCTGGAGACCTCCCACAGCCGGGTCCCTGTCCTGCCCAGGCCCCCCGAGGGAGGACGATGGTCGGGCAGTGGCGAGCGGGGTGGGGCTGGCGCCGAGCCTGCCCTTGGATGCCCCGGGGAAGGGCGCCGGGGGATGGGCTGCCCCTGGCCAGGTCTGAGGGACCGACCCAGCTCGGGGCTGTCGGGGGCAGAGAGAGAACCCACCTCCGCCCTTTCCCTTCAGGTTCTTAGGGCTGGCCAAATCCTTCCCAAGACAGCTTGTCTGGAGAAAATCAGACCCAGCTGAAGAACATGTGTCCATGGGGGAAACCCGGGAAACTGAGTCTCCCCACACAATAGCAGAGATTCTCATCTTGCATCCTCTCCTGAGCTAATGACAAAGGTGGATGTCCCGGGTGGGTGGGCCTGTGGAATGGGAGAGGGGAGGAAGTCTATTGTCATGCAGAGGGACATGGAAAGACTTGTCTGAAGCTTATCCCCTGCACTGGGGTCAGGTCGGGAAGGGACGGCACAGAGGTGAGCAGGAACCAACCGGCCTGTCTGTGGTGGGGCTGGCCCCGGGGCAGGCGTGGGGGTGATGGCTGGAAGTGGGATGGCGCGTGAGTTGGCACCAGCCAGCGGTGGAGGCAGAGACTCAGAGGTCAGGGATCTCTCTCTCTGTCTCTGTCTCTGTCTCTCTCCCTCAGGGAGCTGAGGAGAGTAAGGTGGCGCCCCCTGCCCACCTCGCCTACCTCTCCATGGGCCCTTCTTTCTCTGGCCGCTCCGGGAGCCCTGCGGGCTTGGGTTCAACCCCCCACACACCGCACAGGCCAAGGGCGCATGCGCGACCGCCGGGGCCTAGGGCTGGCCTCGGAGGGGGGGGGTCCTCAGTGAAGGCCCCGCCCTCCCTCCAGGCTCTGACCCAGCTGCAGCTCTTCCATCGCCGCCCTTCTGGACTCGGCTTCAGCTGTCTCCCTCCCCTCCCCCACTCCCACTCAGCTTGGAGGCAGCTTCCCTGCCTTGAAAGCATGGCTCTGGCCCTGAGGGCCACAGACCTACTGGGCTTCAAGCTCAAGGCTCTGCCTGGGCCTGCTGCTTCGGCCAGGGGCTCATTTTTTCCTGGAAAGACAAAGCCATGGCCTCACCCCACGCCTGCACTTTGCCACGGCAGGCAGCCCAGATGTAGGAAAGGCTCTGTGGAGTCAGAAGTGCCGAGACAGGCAGATGGCACCAGAGGGTTTGGGGGCCAG
This sequence comes from Diceros bicornis minor, assembly GCF_020826845.1. NCBI lineage: Eukaryota > Metazoa > Chordata > Mammalia > Perissodactyla > Rhinocerotidae > Diceros > Diceros bicornis. The sequence continues at coordinate 59,730 of NW_026691523.1, forward strand.
GGCGCAACTGGGCTAGCCCCTCCTCCCGGGAGTCGGGGAGGCCCGGCCTTCCTAGTGCCCAGGCCACGGCTCCGGGGAGAAACCCGCCATGGAGGGCACGCGGGAGGCCCTCTGCCTGAGGTGGCAGGTGTCACGCCAGGGCCACTGCAAGCCTGGCTCGGCTTGCCTGCTTTCTCCAAAGGAGGCTGGCCGACCAGCCGAACCTGGCACCTGGGCCAGGCCCCTTCCAAGGGGACGAGTTCCAGAGGATAGAGCCCTGGGGGCGGCTGCCAAGTCTCCTGGGGCGTGTGCTGGACCCCCGTCAGAGGAGGAAGCAGCCTGGTAAACGGTGTGCCAGGCCTGAGATATGGAGGCCTCCCACAGCCGGGTCCCTGTCCTGCCCAGGCCCCCCGAGGGAGGACGATGTTCGGGCAGTGGCGAGCGGGGTGGGGCTGGCGCCGAGCCTGCCCTTGGATGCCCCGGGGAAGGGCGCCGGGGGATGGGCTGCCCCTGGCCAGGTCTGAGGGACCGACCCAGCTCGGGGCTGTCGGGGGCAGAGAGAGAACCCCCCTCCGCCCTTTCCCTTCAGGTTCTTAGGGCTGGCCAAATCCTTCCCAAGACAGCTTGTCTGGAGAAAATCAGACCCAGCTGAAGAACATGTGTCCATGGGGGAAACCCGGGAAACTGAGTCTCCCCACACAATAGCAGAGATTCTCATCTTGCATCCTCTCCTGAGCTAATGACAAAGGTGGATGTCCCGGGTGGGTGGGCCTGTGGAATGGGAGAGGGGAGGAAGTCTATTGTCATGCAGAGGGACATGGAAAGACTTGTCTGAAGCTTATCCCCTGCACTGGGGTCAGGTCGGGAAGGGACGGCACAGAGGTGAGCAGGAACCAACCGGCCTGTCTGTGGTGGGGCTGGCCCCGGGGCAGGCGTGGGGGTGATGGCTGGAAGTGGGATGGCGCGTGAGTTGGCACCAGCCAGCGGTGGAGGCAGAGACTCAGAGGTCAGGGATCTCTCTCTCTGTCTCTGTCTCTGTCTCTCTCCCTCAGGGAGCTGAGGAGAGTAAGGTGGCGCCCCCTGCCCACCTCGCCTACCTCTCCATGGGCCCTTCTTTCTCTGGCCGCTCCGGGAGCCCTGCGGGCTTGGGTTCAACCCCCCACACACCGCACAGGCCAAGGGCGCATGCGCGACCGCCGGGGCCTAGGGCTGGCCTCGGAGGGGGGGGGGTCCTCAGTGAAGGCCCCGCCCTCCCTCCAGGCTCTGACCCAGCTGCAGCTCTTCCATCGCCGCCCTTCTGGACTCGGCTTCAGCTGTCTCCCTCCCCTCCCCCACTCCCACTCAGCTTGGAGGCAGCTTCCCTGCCTTGAAAGCATGGCTCTGGCCCTGAGGGCCACAGACCTACTGGGCTTCAAGCTCAAGGCTCTGCCTGGGCCTGCTGCTTCGGCCAGGGGCTCATTTTTTCCTGGAAAGACAAAGCCATGGCCTCACCCCACGCCTGCACTTTGCCACGGCAGGCAGCCCAGATGTAGGAAAGGCTCTGTGGAGTCAGAAGTGCCGAGACAGGCAGATGGCACCAGAGGGTTTGGGGGCCAGGGCGCAACTGGGCTAGCCCCTCCTCCCGGGAGTCGGGGAGGCCCGGCCTTCCTAGTGCCCAGGCCACGGCTCCGGGGAGAAACCCGCCATGGAGGGCACGCGGGAGGCCCTCTGCCTGAGGTGGCAGGTGTCACGCCAGGGCCACTGCAAGCCTGGCTCGGCTTGCCTGCTTTCTCCAAAGGAGGCTGGCCGACCAGCCGAACCTGGCACCTGGGCCAGGCCCCTTCCAAGGGGACGAGTTCCAGAGGATAGAGCCCTGGGGGCGGCTGCCAAGTCTCCTGGGGCGTGTGCTGGACCCCCGTCAGAGGAGGAAGCAGCCTGGTAAACGGTGTGCCAGGCCTGAGATCTGGAGGCCTCCCACAGCCGGGTCCCTGTCCTGCCCAGGCCCCCCGAGGGAGGACGATGGTCGGGCAGTGGCGAGCGGGGTGGGGCTGGCGCCGAGCCTGCCCTTGGATGCCCCGGGGAAGGGCGCCGGGGGATGGGCTGCCCCTGGCCAGGTCTGAGGGACCGACCCAGCTCGGGGCTGTCGGGGGCAGAGAGAGAACCCCCCTCCGCCCTTTCCCTTCAGGTTCTTAGGGCTGGCCAAATCCTTCCCAAGACAGCTTGTCTGGAGAAAATCAGACCCAGCTGAAGAACATGTGTCCATGGGGGAAACCCGGGAAACTGAGTCTCCCCACACAATAGCAGAGATTCTCATCTTGCATCCTCTCCTGAGCTAATGACAAAGGTGGATGTCCCGGGTGGGTGGGCCTGTGGAATGGGAGAGGGGAGGAAGTCTATTGTCATGCAGAGGGACATGGAAAGACTTGTCTGAAGCTTATCCCCTGCACTGGGGTCAGGTCGGGAAGGGACGGCACAGAGGTGAGCAGGAACCAACCGGCCTGTCTGTGGTGGGGCTGGCCCCGGGGCAGGCGTGGGGGTGATGGCTGGAAGTGGGATGGCGCGTGAGTTGGCACCAGCCAGCGGTGGAGGCAGAGACTCAGAGGTCAGGGATCTCTCTCTCTGTCTCTGTCTCTGTCTCTCTCCCTCAGGGAGCTGAGGAGAGTAAGGTGGCGCCCCCTGCCCACCTCGCCTACCTCTCCATGGGCCCTTCTTTCTCTGGCCGCTCCGGGAGCCCTGCGGGCTTGGGTTCAACCCCCCACACACCGCACAGGCCAAGGGCGCATGCGCGACCGCCGGGGCCTAGGGCTGGCCTCGGAGGGGGGGGGGGTCCTCAGTGAAGGCCCCGCCCTCCCTCCAGGCTCTGACCCAGCTGCAGCTCTTCCATCGCCGCCCTTCTGGACTCGGCTTCAGCTGTCTCCCTCCCCTCCCCCACTCCCACTCAGCTTGGAGGCAGCTTCCCTGCCTTGAAAGCATGGCTCTGGCCCTGAGGGCCACAGACCTACTGGGCTTCAAGCTCAAGGCTCTGCCTGGGCCTGCTGCTTCGGCCAGGGGCTCATTTTTTCCTGGAAAGACAAAGCCATGGCCTCACCCCACGCCTGCACTTTGCCACGGCAGGCAGCCCAGATGTAGGAAAGGCTCTGTGGAGTCAGAAGTGCCGAGACAGGCAGATGGCACCAGAGGGTTTGGGGGCCAGGGCGCAACTGGGCTAGCCCCTCCTCCCGGGAGTCGGGGAGGCCCGGCCTTCCTAGTGCCCAGGCCACGGCTCCGGGGAGAAACCCGCCATGGAGGGCACGCGGGAGGCCCTCTGCCTGAGGTGGCAGGTGTCACGCCAGGGCCACTGCAAGCCTGGCTCGGCTTGCCTGCTTTCTCCAAAGGAGGCTGGCCGACCAGCCGAACCTGGCACCTGGGCCAGGCCCCTTCCAAGGGGACGAGTTCCAGAGGATAGAGCCCTGGGGGCGGCTGCCAAGTCTCCTGGGGCGTGTGCTGGACCCCCGTCAGAGGAGGAAGCAGCCTGGTAAACGGTGTGCCAGGCCTGAGATCTGGAGGCCTCCCACAGCCGGGTCCCTGTCCTGCCCAGGCCCCCCGAGGGAGGACGATGGTCGGGCAGTGGCGAGCGGGGTGGGGCTGGCGCCGAGCCTGCCCTTGGATGCCCCGGGGAAGGGCGCCGGGGGATGGGCTGCCCCTGGCCAGGTCTGAGGGACCGACCCAGCTCGGGGCTGTCGGGGGCAGAGAGAGAACCCCCCTCCGCCCTTTCCCTTCAGGTTCTTAGGGCTGGCCAAATCCTTCCCAAGACAGCTTGTCTGGAGAAAATCAGACCCAGCTGAAGAACATGTGTCCATGGGGGAAACCCGGGAAACTGAGTCTCCCCACACAATAGCAGAGATTCTCATCTTGCATCCTCTCCTGAGCTAATGACAAAGGTGGATGTCCCGGGTGGGTGGGCCTGTGGAATGGGAGAGGGGAGGAAGTCTATTGTCATGCAGAGGGACATGGAAAGACTTGTCTGAAGCTTATCCCCTGCACTGGGGTCAGGTCGGGAAGGGACGGCACAGAGGTGAGCAGGAACCAACCGGCCTGTCTGTGGTGGGGCTGGCCCCGGGGCAGGCGTGGGGGTGATGGCTGGAAGTGGGATGGCGCGTGAGTTGGCACCAGCCAGCGGTGGAGGCAGAGACTCAGAGGTCAGGGATCTCTCTCTCTGTCTCTGTCTCTGTCTCTCTCCCTCAGGGAGCTGAGGAGAGTAAGGTGGCGCCCCCTGCCCACCTCGCCTACCTCTCCATGGGCCCTTCTTTCTCTGGCCGCTCCGGGAGCCCTGCGGGCTTGGGTTCAACCCCCCACACACCGCACAGGCCAAGGGCGCATGCGCGACCGCCGGGGCCTAGGGCTGGCCTCGGAGGGGGGGGGTCCTCAGTGAAGGCCCCGCCCTCCCTCCAGGCTCTGACCCAGCTGCAGCTCTTCCATCGCCGCCCTTCTGGACTCGGCTTCAGCTGTCTCCCTCCCCTCCCCCACTCCCACTCAGCTTGGAGGCAGCTTCCCTGCCTTGAAAGCATGGCTCTGGCCCTGAGGGCCACAGACCTACTGGGCTTCAAGCTCAAGGCTCTGCCTGGGCCTGCTGCTTCGGCCAGGGGCTCATTTTTTCCTGGAAAGACAAAGCCATGGCCTCACCCCACGCCTGCACTTTGCCACGGCAGGCAGCCCAGATGTAGGAAAGGCTCTGTGGAGTCAGAAGTGCCGAGACAGGCAGATGGCACCAGAGGGTTTGGGGGCCAGGGCGCAACTGGGCTAGCCCCTCCTCCCGGGAGTCGGGGAGGCCCGGCCTTCCTAGTGCCCAGGCCACGGCTCCGGGGAGAAACCCGCCATGGAGGGCACGCGGGAGGCCCTCTGCCTGAGGTGGCAGGTGTCACGCCAGGGCCACTGCAAGCCTGGCTCGGCTTGCCTGCTTTCTCCAAAGGAGGCTGGCCGACCAGCCGAACCTGGCACCTGGGCCAGGCCCCTTCCAAGGGGACGAGTTCCAGAGGATAGAGCCCTGGGGGCGGCTGCCAAGTCTCCTGGGGCGTGTGCTGGACCCCCGTCAGAGGAGGAAGCAGCCTGGTAAACGGTGTGCCAGGCCTGAGATCTGGAGGCCTCCCACAGCCGGGTCCCTGTCCTGCCCAGGCCCCCCGAGGGAGGACGATGGTCGGGCAGTGGCGAGCGGGGTGGGGCTGGCGCCGAGCCTGCCCTTGGATGCCCCGGGGAAGGGCGCCGGGGGATGGGCTGCCCCTGGCCAGGTCTGAGGGACCGACCCAGCTCGGGGCTGTCGGGGGCAGAGAGAGAACCCCCCTCCGCCCTTTCCCTTCAGGTTCTTAGGGCTGGCCAAATCCTTCCCAAGACAGCTTGTCTGGAGAAAATCAGACCCAGCTGAAGAACATGTGTCCATGGGGGAAACCCGGGAAACTGAGTCTCCCCACACAATAGCAGAGATTCTCATCTTGCATCCTCTCCTGAGCTAATGACAAAGGTGGATGTCCCGGGTGGGTGGGCCTGTGGAATGGGAGAGGGGAGGAAGTCTATTGTCATGCAGAGGGACATGGAAAGACTTGTCTGAAGCTTATCCCCTGCACTGGGGTCAGGTCGGGAAGGGACGGCACAGAGGTGAGCAGGAACCAACCGGCCTGTCTGTGGTGGGGCTGGCCCCGGGGCAGGCGTGGGGGTGATGGCTGGAAGTGGGATGGCGCGTGAGTTGGCACCAGCCAGCGGTGGAGGCAGAGACTCAGAGGTCAGGGATCTCTCTCTCTGTCTCTGTCTCTGTCTCTCTCCCTCAGGGAGCTGAGGAGAGTAAGGTGGCGCCCCCTGCCCACCTCGCCTACCTCTCCATGGGCCCTTCTTTCTCTGGCCGCTCCGGGAGCCCTGCGGGTTGGGTTCAACCCCCCACACACCGCACAGGCCAAGGGCGCATGCGCGACCGCCGGGGCCTAGGGCTGGCCTCGGAGGGGGGGGGGGTCCTCAGTGAAGGCCCCGCCCTCCCTCCAGGCTCTGACCCAGCTGCAGCTCTTCCATCGCCGCCCTTCTGGACTCGGCTTCAGCTGTCTCCCTCCCCTCCCCCACTCCCACTCAGCTTGGAGGCAGCTTCCCTGCCTTGAAAGCATGGCTCTGGCCCTGAGGGCCACAGACCTACTGGGCTTCAAGCTCAAGGCTCTGCCTGGGCCTGCTGCTTCGGCCAGGGGCTCATTTTTTCCTGGAAAGACAAAGCCATGGCCTCACCCCACGCCTGCACTTTGCCACGGCAGGCAGCCCAGATGTAGGAAAGGCTCTGTGGAGTCAGAAGTGCCGAGACAGGCAGATGGCACCAGAGGGTTTGGGGGCCAGGGCGCAACTGGGCTAGCCCCTCCTCCCGGGAGTCGGGGAGGCCCGGCCTTCCTAGTGCCCAGGCCACGGCTCCGGGGAGAAACCCGCCATGGAGGGCACGCGGGAGGCCCTCTGCCTGAGGTGGCAGGTGTCACGCCAGGGCCACTGCAAGCCTGGCTCGGCTTGCCTGCTTTCTCCAAAGGAGGCTGGCCGACCAGCCGAACCTGGCACCTGGGCCAGGCCCCTTCCAAGGGGACGAGTTCCAGAGGATAGAGCCCTGGGGGCGGCTGCCAAGTCTCCTGGGGCGTGTGCTGGACCCCCGTCAGAGGAGGAAGCAGCCTGGTAAACGGTGTGCCAGGCATGAGATCTGGAGGCCTCCCACAGCCGGGTCCCTGTCCTGCCCAGGCCCCCCGAGGGAGGACGATGGTCGGGCAGTGGCGAGCGGGGTGGGGCTGGCGCCGAGCCTGCCCTTGGATGCCCCGGGGAAGGGCGCCGGGGGATGGGCTGCCCCTGGCCAGGTCTGAGGGACCGACCCAGCTCGGGGCTGTCGGGGGCAGAGAGAGAACCCCCCTCCGCCCTTTCCCTTCAGGTTCTTAGGGCTGGCCAAATCCTTCCCAAGACAGCTTGTCTGGAGAAAATCAGACCCAGCTGAAGAACATGTGTCCATGGGGGAAACCCGGGAAACTGAGTCTCCCCACACAATAGCAGAGATTCTCATCTTGCATCCTCTCCTGAGCTAATGACAAAGGTGGATGTCCCGGGTGGGTGGGCCTGTGGAATGGGAGAGGGGAGGAAGTCTATTGTCATGCAGAGGGACATGGAAAGACTTGTCTGAAGCTTATCCCCTGCACTGGGGTCAGGTCGGGAAGGGACGGCACAGAGGTGAGCAGGAACCAACCGGCCTGTCTGTGGTGGGGCTGGCCCCGGGGCAGGCGTGGGGGTGATGGCTGGAAGTGGGATGGCGCGTGAGTTGGCACCAGCCAGCGGTGGAGGCAGAGACTCAGAGGTCAGGGATCTCTCTCTCTGTCTCTGTCTCTGTCTCTCTCCCTCAGGGAGCTGAGGAGAGTAAGGTGGCGCCCCCTGCCCACCTCGCCTACCTCTCCATGGGCCCTTCTTTCTCTGGCCGCTCCAGGAGCCCTGCGGGCTTGGGTTCAACCCCCCACACACCGCACAGGCCAAGGGCGCATGCGCGACCGCCGGGGCCTAGGGCTGGCCTCGGGGGGGTCCTCAGTGAAGGCCCCGCCCTCCCTCCAGGCTCTGACCCACCTGCAGCTCTTCCATCGCCGCCCTTCTGGACTCGGCTTCAGCTGTCTCCCTCCCCTCCCCCACTCCCACTCAGCTTGGAGGCAGCTTCCCTGCCTTGAAAGCATGGCTCTGGCCCTGAGGGCCACAGACCTACTGGGCTTCAAGCTCAAGGCTCTGCCTGGGCCTGCTGCTTCGGCCAGGGGCTCATTTTTTCCTGGAAAGACAAAGCCATGGCCTCACCCCACGCCTGCACTTTGCCACGGCAGGCAGCCCAGATGTAGGAAAGGCTCTGTGGAGTCAGAAGTGCCGAGACAGGCAGATGGCACCAGAGGGTTTGGGGGCCAGGGCGCAACTGGGCTAGCCCCTCCTCCCGGGAGTCGGGGAGGCCCGGCCTTCCTAGTGCCCAGGCCACGGCTCCGGGGAGAAACCCGCCATGGAGGGCACGCGGGAGGCCCTCTGCCTGAGGTGGCAGGTGTCACGCCAGGGCCACTGCAAGCCTGGCTCGGCTTGCCTGCTTTCTCCAAAGGAGGCTGGCCGACCAGCCGAACCTGGCACCTGGGCCAGGCCCCTTCCAAGGGGACGAGTTCCAGAGGATAGAGCCCTGGGGGCGGCTGCCAAGTCTCCTGGGGCGTGTGCTGGACCCCCGTCAGAGGAGGAAGCAGCCTGATAAACGGTGTGCCAGGCCTGAGATCTGGAGGCCTCCCACAGCCGGGTCCCTGTCCTGCCCAGGCCCCCCGAGGGAGGACGATGGTCGGGCAGTGGCGAGCGGGGTGGGGCTGGCGCCGAGCCTGCCCTTGGATGCCCCGGGGAAGGGCGCCGGGGGATGGGCTGCCCCTGGCCAGGTCTGAGGGACCGACCCAGCTCGGGGCTGTCGGGGGCAGAGAGAGAACCCCCCTCCGCCCTTTCCCTTCAGGTTCTTAGGGCTGGCCAAATCCTTCCCAAGACAGCTTGTCTGGAGAAAATCAGACCCAGCTGAAGAACATGTGTCCATGGGGGAAACCCGGGAAACTGAGTCTCCCCACACAATAGCAGAGATTCTCATCTTGCATCCTCTCCTGAGCTAATGACAAAGGTGGATGTCCCGGGTGGGTGGGCCTGTGGAATGGGAGAGGGGAGGAAGTCTATTGTCATGCAGAGGGACATGGAAAGACTTGTCTGAAGCTTATCCCCTGCACTGGGGTCAGGTCGGGAAGGGACGGCACAGAGGTGAGCAGGAACCAACCGGCCTGTCTGTGGTGGGGCTGGCCCCGGGGCAGGCGTGGGGGTGATGGCTGGAAGTGGGATGGCGCGTGAGTTGGCACCAGCCAGCGGTGGAGGCAGAGACTCAGAGGTCAGGGATCTCTCTCTCTGTCTCTGTCTCTGTCTCTCTCCCTCAGGGAGCTGAGGAGAGTAAGGTGGCGCCCCCTGCCCACCTCGCCTACCTCTCCATGGGCCCTTCTTTCTCTGGCCGCTCCAGGAGCCCTGCGGGCTTGGGTTCAACCCCCCACACACCGCACAGGCCAAGGGCGCATGCGCGACCGCCGGGGCCTAGGGCTGGCCTCGGAGGGGGGGGGGTCCTCAGTGAAGGCCCCGCCCTCCCTCCAGGCTCTGACCCAGCTGCAGCTCTTCCATCGCCGCCCTTCTGGACTCGGCTTCAGCTGTCTCCCTCCCCTCCCCCACTCCCACTCAGCTTGGAGGCAGCTTCCCTGCCTTGAAAGCATGGCTCTGGCCCTGAGGGCCACAGACCTACTGGGCTTCAAGCTCAAGGCTCTGCCTGGGCCTGCTGCTTCGGCCAGGGGCTCATTTTTTCCTGGAAAGACAAAGCCATGGCCTCACCCCACGCCTGCACTTTGCCACGGCAGGCAGCCCAGATGTAGGAAAGGCTCTGTGGAGTCAGAAGTGCCGAGACAGGCAGATGGCACCAGAGGGTTTGGGGGCCAGGGCGCAACTGGGCTAGCCCCTCCTCCCGGGAGTCGGGGAGGCCCGGCCTTCCTAGTGCCCAGGCCACGGCTCCGGGGAGAAACCCGCCATGGAGGGCACGCGGGAGGCCCTCTGCCTGAGGTGGCAGGTGTCACGCCAGGGCCACTGCAAGCCTGGCTCGGCTTGCCTGCTTTCTCCAAAGGAGGCTGGCCGACCAGCCGAACCTGGCACCTGGGCCAGGCCCCTTCCAAGGGGACGAGTTCCAGAGGATAGAGCCCTGGGGGCGGCTGCCAAGTCTCCTGGGGCGTGTGCTGGACCCCCGTCAGAGGAGGAAGCAGCCTGATAAACGGTGTGCCAGGCCTGAGATCTGGAGGCCTCCCACAGCCGGGTCCCTGTCCTGCCCAGGCCCCCCGAGGGAGGACGATGGTCGGGCAGTGGCGAGCGGGGTGGGGCTGGCGCCGAGCCTGCCCTTGGATGCCCCGGGGAAGGGCGCCGGGGGATGGGCTGCCCCTGGCCAGGTCTGAGGGACCGACCCAGCTCGGGGCTGTCGGGGGCAGAGAGAGAACCCCCCTCCGCCCTTTCCCTTCAGGTTCTTAGGGCTGGCCAAATCCTTCCCAAGACAGCTTGTCTGGAGAAAATCAGACCCAGCTGAAGAACATGTGTCCATGGGGGAAACCCGGGAAACTGAGTCTCCCCACACAATAGCAGAGATTCTCATCTTGCATCCTCTCCTGAGCTAATGACAAAGGTGGATGTCCCGGGTGGGTGGGCCTGTGGAATGGGAGAGGGGAGGAAGTCTATTGTCATGCAGAGGGACATGGAAAGACTTGTCTGAAGCTTATCCCCTGCACTGGGGTCAGGTCGGGAAGGGACGGCACAGAGGTGAGCAGGAACCAACCGGCCTGTCTGTGGTGGGGCTGGCCCCGGGGCAGGCGTGGGGGTGATGGCTGGAAGTGGGATGGCGCGTGAGTTGGCACCAGCCAGCGGTGGAGGCAGAGACTCAGAGGTCAGGGATCTCTCTCTCTGTCTCTGGCTCTGTCTCTCTCCCTCAGGGAGCTGAGGAGAGTAAGGTGGCGCCCCCTGCCCACCTCGCCTACCTCTCCATGGGCCCTTCTTTCTCTGGCCGCTCCGGGAGCCCTGCGGGCTTGGGTTCAACCCCCCACACACCGCACAGGCCAAGGGCGCATGCGCGACCGCCGGGGCCTAGGGCTGGCCTCGGAGGGGGGGGGGTCCTCAGTGAAGGCCCCGCCCTCCCTCCAGGCTCTGACCCAGCTGCAGCTCTTCCATCGCCGCCCTTCTGGACTCGGCTTCAGCTGTCTCCCTCCCCTCCCCCACTCCCACTCAGCTTGGAGGCAGCTTCCCTGCCTTGAAAGCATGGCTCTGGCCCTGAGGGCCACAGACCTACTGGGCTTCAAGCTCAAGGCTCTGCCTGGGCCTGCTGCTTCGGCCAGGGGCTCATTTTTTCCTGGAAAGACAAAGCCATGGCCTCACCCCACGCCTGCACTTTGCCACGGCAGGCAGCCCAGATGTAGGAAAGGCTCTGTGGAGTCAGAAGTGCCGAGACAGGCAGATGGCACCAGAGGGTTTGGGGGCCAGGGCGCAACTGGGCTAGCCCCTCCTCCCGGGAGTCGGGGAGGCCCGGCCTTCCTAGTGCCCAGGCCACGGCTCCGGGGAGAAACCCGCCATGGAGGGCACGCGGGAGGCCCTCTGCCTGAGGTGGCAGGTGTCACGCCAGGGCCACTGCAAGCCTGGCTCGGCTTGCCTGCTTTCTCCAAAGGAGGCTGGCCGACCAGCCGAACCTGGCACCTGGGCCAGGCCCCTTCCAAGGGGACGAGTTCCAGAGGCTAGAGCCCTGGGGGCGGCTGCCAAGTCTCCTGGGGCGTGTGCTGGGCCCCCGTCAGAGGAGGAAGCAGCCTGGTAAACGGTGTGCCAGGCCTGAGATCTGGAGGCCTCCCACAGCCGGGTCCCTGTCCTGCCCAGGCCCCCCGAGGGAGGACGATGGTCGGGCAGTGGCGAGCGGGGTGGGGCTGGCGCCGAGCCGAGCCTGCCCTTGGATGCCCCGGGGAAGGGCGCCGGGGGATGGGCTGCCCCTGGCCAGGTCTGAGGGACCGACCCAGCTCGGGGCTGTCGGGGGCAGAGAGAGAACCCCCCTCCGCCCTTTCCCTTCAGGTTCTTAGGGCTGGCCAAATCCTTCCCAAGACAGCTTGTCTGGAGAAAATCAGACCCAGCTGAAGAACATGTGTCCATGGGGGAAACCCGGGAAACTGAGTCTCCCCACACAATAGCAGAGATTCTCATCTTGCATCCTCTCCTGAGCTAATGACAAAGGTGGATGTCCCGGGTGGGTGGGCCTGTGGAATGGGAGAGGGGAGGAAGTCTATTGTCATGCAGAGGGACATGGAAAGACTTGTCTGAAGCTTATCCCCTGCACTGGGGTCAGGTCGGGAAGGGACGGCACAGAGGTGAGCAGGAACCAACCGGCCTCTCTGTGGTGGGGCTGGCCCCGGGGCAGGCGTGGGGGTGATGGCTGGAAGTGGGATGGCGCGTGAGTTGGCACCAGCCAGCGGTGGAGGCAGAGACTCAGAGGTCAGGGATCTCTCTCTCTGTCTCTGTCTCTCTCTCTCTCCCTCAGGGAGCTGAGGAGAGTAAGGTGGCGCCCCCTGCCCACCTCGCCTACCTCTCCATGGGCCCTTCTTTCTCTGGCCGCTCCGGGAGCCCTGCGGGCTTGGGTTCAAGCCCCCACACACCGCACAGGCCAAGGGCGCATGCGCGACCGCCGGGGCCTAGGGCTGGCCTCGGGGGGCGGGGGGGTCCTCAGTGAAGGCCCCGCCCTCCCTCCAGGCTCTGACCCAGCTGCAGCTCTTCCATCGCCGCCCTTCTGGACTCGGCTTCAGCTGTCTCCCTCCCCTCCCCCACTCCCACTCAGCTTGGAGGCAGCTTCCCTGCCTTGAAAGCATGGCTCTGGCCCTGAGGGCCACAGACCTACTGGGCTTCAAGCTCAAGGCTCTGCCTGGGCCTGCTGCTTCGGCCAGGGGCTCATTTTTTCCTGGAAAGACAAAGCCATGGCCTCACCCCACGCCTGCACTTTGCCACGGCAGGCAGCCCAGATGTAGGAAAGGCTCTGTGGAGTCAGAAGTGCCGAGACAGGCAGATGGCACCAGAGGGTTTGGGGGCCAGGGCGCAACTGGGCTAGCCCCTCCTCCCGGGAGTCGGGGAGGCCCGGCCTTCCTAGTGCCCAGGCCACGGCTCCGGGGAGAAACCCGCCATGGAGGGCACGCGGGAGGCCCTCTGCCTGAGGTGGCAGGTGTCACGCCAGGGCCACTGCAAGCCTGGCTCGGCTTGCCTGCTTTCTCCAAAGGAGGCTGGCCGACCAGCCGAACCTGGCACCTGGGCCAGGCCCCTTCCAAGGGGACGAGTTCCAGAGGATAGAGCCCTGGGGGCGGCTGCCAAGTCTCCTGGGGCGTGTGCTGGACCCCCGTCAGAGGAGGAAGCAGCCTGGTAAACGGTGTGCCAGGCCTGAGATCTGGAGGCCTCCCACAGCCGGGTCCCTGTCCTGCCCAGGCCCCCCGAGGGAGGACGATGGTCGGGCAGTGGCGAGCGGGGTGGGGCTGGCGCCGAGCCTGCCCTTGGATGCCCCGGGGAAGGGCGCCGGGGGATGGGCTGCCCCTGGCCAGGTCTGAGGGACCGACCCAGCTCGGGGCTGTCGGGGGCAGAGAGAGAACCCCCCTCCGCCCTTTCCCTTCAGGTTCTTAGGGCTGGCCAAATCCTTCCCAAGACAGCTTGTCTGGAGAAAATCAGACCCAGCTGAAGAACATGTGTCCATGGGGGAAACCCGGGAAACTGAGTCTCCCCACACAATAGCAGAGATTCTCATCTTGCATCCTCTCCTGAGCTAATGACAAAGGTGGATGTCCCGGGTGGGTGGGCCTGTGGAATGGGAGAGGGGAGGAAGTCTATTGTCATGCAGAGGGACATGGAAAGACTTGTCTGAAGCTTATCCCCTGCACTGGGGTCAGGTCGGGAAGGGACGGCACAGAGGTGAGCAGGAACCAACCGGCCTGTCTGTGGTGGGGCTGGCCCCGGGGCAGGCGTGGGGGTGATGGCTGGAAGTGGGATGGCGCGTGAGTTGGCACCAGCCAGCGGTGGAGGCAGAGACTCAGAGGTCAGGGATCTCTCTCTCTGTCTCTGTCTCTGTCTCTCTCCCTCAGGGAGCTGAGGAGAGTAAGGTGGCGCCCCCTGCCCACCTCGCCTACCTCTCCATGGGCCCTTCTTTCTCTGGCCGCTCCGGGAGCCCTGCGGGCTTGGGTTCAACCCCCCACACACCGCACAGGCCAAGGGCGCATGCGCGACCGCCGGGGCCTAGGGCTGGCCTCGGAGGGGGGGGGGTCCTCAGTGAAGGCCCCGCCCTCCCTCCAGGCTCTGACCCAGCTGCAGCTCTTCCATCGCCGCCCTTCTGGACTCGGCTTCAGCTGTCTCCCTCCCCTCCCCCACTCCCACTCAGCTTGGAGGCAGCTTCCCTGCCTTGAAAGCATGGCTCTGGCCCTGAGGGCCACAGACCTACTGGGCTTCAAGCTCAAGGCTCTGCCTGGGCCTGCTGCTTCGGCCAGGGGCTCATTTTTTCCTGGAAAGACAAAGCCATGGCCTCACCCCACGCCTGCACTTTGCCACGGCAGGCAGCCCAGATGTAGGAAAGGCTCTGTGGAGTCAGAAGTGCCGAGACAGGCAGATGGCACCAGAGGGTTTGGGGGCCAGGGCGCAACTGGGCTAGCCCCTCCTCCCGGGAGTCGGGGAGGCCCGGCCTTCCTAGTGCCCAGGCCACGGCTCCGGGGAGAAACCCGCCATGGAGGGCACGCGGGAGGCCCTCTGCCTGAGGTGGCAGGTGTCACGCCAGGGCCACTGCAAGCCTGGCTCGGCTTGCCTGCTTTCTCCAAAGGAGGCTGGCCGACCAGCCGAACCTGGCACCTGGGCCAGGCCCCTTCCAAGGGGACGAGTTCCAGAGGATAGAGCCCTGGGGGCGGCTGCCAAGTCTCCTGGGGCGTGTGCTGGACCCCCGTCAGAGGAGGAAGCAGCCTGGTAAACGGTGTGCCAGGCCTGAGATCTGGAGGCCTCCCACAGCCGGGTCCCTGTCCTGCCCAGGCCCCCCGAGGGAGGACGATGGTCGGGCAGTGGCGAGCGGGGTGGGGCTGGCGCCGAGCCTGCCCTTGGATGCCCCGGGGAAGGGCGCCGGGGGATGGGCTGCCCCTGGCCAGGTCTGAGGGACCGACCCAGCTCGGGGCTGTCGGGGGCAGAGAGAGAACCCCCCTCCGCCCTTTCCCTTCAGGTTCTTAGGGCTGGCCAAATCCTTCCCAAGACAGCTTGTCTGGAGAAAATCAGACCCAGCTGAAGAACATGTGTCCATGGGGGAAACCCGGGAAACTGAGTCTCCCCACACAATAGCAGAGATTCTCATCTTGCATCCTCTCCTGAGCTAATGACAAAGGTGGATGTCCCGGGTGGGTGGGCCTGTGGAATGGGAGAGGGGAGGAAGTCTATTGTCATGCAGAGGGACATGGAAAGACTTGTCTGAAGCTTATCCCCTGCACTGGGGTCAGGTCGGGAAGGGACGGCACAGAGGTGAGCAGGAACCAACCGGCCTGTCTGTGGTGGGGCTGGCCCCGGGGCAGGCGTGGGGGTGATGGCTGGAAGTGGGATGGCGCGTGAGTTGGCACCAGCCAGCGGTGGAGGCAGAGACTCAGAGGTCAGGGATCTCTCTCTCTGTCTCTGTCTCTGTCTCTCTCCCTCAGGGAGCTGAGGAGAGTAAGGTGGCGCCCCCTGCCCACCTCGCCTACCTCTCCATGGGCCCTTCTTTCTCTGGCCGCTCCGGGAGCCCTGCGGGCTTGGGTTCAACCCCCCACACACCGCACAGGCCAAGGGCGCATGCGCGACCGCCGGGGCCTAGGGCTGGCCTCGGAGGGGGGGGGGTCCTCAGTGAAGGCCCCGCCCTCCCTCCAGGCTCTGACCCAGCTGCAGCTCTTCCATCGCCGCCCTTCTGGACTCGGCTTCAGCTGTCTCCCTCCCCTCCCCCACTCCCACTCAGCTTGGAGGCAGCTTCCCTGCCTTGAAAGCATGGCTCTGGCCCTGAGGGCCACAGACCTACTGGGCTTCAAGCTCAAGGCTCTGCCTGGGCCTGCTGCTTCGGCCAGGGGCTCATTTTTTCCT
This sequence comes from Diceros bicornis minor, assembly GCF_020826845.1. Lineage (NCBI taxonomy): Eukaryota > Metazoa > Chordata > Mammalia > Perissodactyla > Rhinocerotidae > Diceros > Diceros bicornis. The sequence continues at coordinate 75,351 of NW_026691523.1, forward strand.
GGAAAGACAAAGCCATGGCCTCACCCCACGCCTGCACTTTGCCACGGCAGGCAGCCCAGATGTAGGAAAGGCTCTGTGGAGTCAGAAGTGCCGAGACAGGCAGATGGCACCAGAGGGTTTGGGGGCCAGGGCGCAACTGGGCTAGCCCCTCCTCCCGGGAGTCGGGGAGGCCCGGCCTTCCTAGTGCCCAGGCCACGGCTCCGGGGAGAAACCCGCCATGGAGGGCACGCGGGAGGCCCTCTGCCTGAGGTGGCAGGTGTCACGCCAGGGCCACTGCAAGCCTGGCTCGGCTTGCCTGCTTTCTCCAAAGGAGGCTGGCCGACCAGCCGAACCTGGCACCTGGGCCAGGCCCCTTCCAAGGGGACGAGTTCCAGAGGATAGAGCCCTGGGGGCGGCTGCCAAGTCTCCTGGGGCGTGTGCTGGGCCCCCGTCAGAGGAGGAAGCAGCCTGGTAAACGGTGTGCCAGGCCTGAGATCTGGAGGCCTCCCACAGCCGGGTCCCTGTCCTGCCCAGGCCCCCCGAGGGAGGACGATGGTCGGGCAGTGGCGAGCGGGGTGGGGCTGGCGCCGAGCCTGCCCTTGGATGCCCCGGGGAAGGGCGCCGGGGGATGGGCTGCCCCTGGCCAGGTCTGAGGGACCGACCCAGCTCGGGGCTGTCGGGGGCAGAGAGAGAACCCCCCTCCGCCCTTTCCCTTCAGGTTCTTAGGGCTGGCCAAATCCTTCCCAAGACAGCTTGTCTGGAGAAAATCAGACCCAGCTGAAGAACATGTGTCCATGGGGGAAACCCGGGAAACTGAGTCTCCCCACACAATAGCAGAGATTCTCATCTTGCATCCTCTCCTGAGCTAATGACAAAGGTGGATGTCCCGGGTGGGTGGGCCTGTGGAATGGGAGAGGGGAGGAAGTCTATTGTCATGCAGAGGGACATGGAAAGACTTGTCTGAAGCTTATCCCCTGCACTGGGGTCAGGTCGGGAAGGGACGGCACAGAGGTGAGCAGGGACCAACAGGCCTGTCTGTGGTGGGGCTGGCCCCGGGGCAGGCGTGGGGGTGATGGCTGGAAGTGGGATGGCGCGTGAGTTGGCACCAGCCAGCGGTGGAGGCAGAGACTCAGAGGTCAGGGATCTCTCTCTCTGTCTCTGTCTCTGTCTCTCTCCCTCAGGGAGCTGAGGAGAGTAAGGTGGCGCCCCCTGCCCACCTCGCCTACCTCTCCATGGGCCCTTCTTTCTCTGGCCGCTCCGGGAGCCCTGCGGGCTTGGGTTCAACCCCCCACACACCGCACAGGCCAAGGGCGCATGCGCGACCGCCGGGGCCTAGGGCTGGCCTCGGAGGGGGGGGGGTCCTCAGTGAAGGCCCCGCCCTCCCTCCAGGCTCTGACCCAGCTGCAGCTCTTCCATCGCCGCCCTTCTGGACTCGGCTTCAGCTGTCTCCCTCCCCTCCCCCACTCCCACTCAGCTTGCAGGCTGCTTCCCTGCCTTGAAAGCATGGCTCTGGCCCTGAGGGCCACAGACCTACTGGGCTTCAAGCTCAAGGCTCTGCCTGGGCCTGCTGCTTCGGCCAGGGGCTCATTTTTTCCTGGAAAGACAAAGCCATGGCCTCACCCCACGCCTGCACTTTGCCACGGCAGGCAGCCCAGATGTAGGAAAGGCTCTGTGGAGTCAGAAGTGCCGAGACAGGCAGATGGCACCAGAGGGTTTGGGGGCCAGGGCGCAACTGGGCTAGCCCCTCCTCCCGGGAGTCGGGGAGGCCCGGCCTTCCTAGTGCCCAGGCCACGGCTCCGGGGAGAAACCCGCCATGGAGGGCACGCGGGAGGCCCTCTGCCTGAGGTGGCAGGTGTCACGCCAGGGCCACTGCAAGCCTGGCTCGGCTTGCCTGCTTTCTCCAAAGGAGGCTGGCCGACCAGCCGAACCTGGCACCTGGGCCAGGCCCCTTCCAAGGGGACGAGTTCCAGAGGATAGAGCCCTGGGGGCGGCTGCCAAGTCTCCTGGGGCGTGTGCTGGGCCCCCGTCAGAGGAGGAAGCAGCCTGGTAAACGGTGTGCCAGGCCTGAGATCTGGAGGCCTCCCACAGCCGGGTCCCTGTCCTGCCCAGGCCCCCCGAGGGAGGACGATGGTCGGGCAGTGGCGAGCGGGGTGGGGCTGGCGCCGAGCCTGCCCTTGGATGCCCCGGGGAAGGGCGCCGGGGGATGGGCTGCCCCTGGCCAGGTCTGAGGGACCGACCCAGCTCGGGGCTGTCGGGGGCAGAGAGAGAACCCCCCTCCGCCCTTTCCCTTCAGGTTCTTAGGGCTGGCCAAATCCTTCCCAAGACAGCTTGTCTGGAGAAAATCAGACCCAGCTGAAGAACATGTGTCCATGGGGGAAACCCGGGAAACTGAGTCTCCCCACACAATAGCAGAGATTCTCATCTTGCATCCTCTCCTGAGCTAATGACAAAGGTGGATGTCCCGGGTGGGTGGGCCTGTGGAATGGGAGAGGGGAGGAAGTCTATTGTCATGCAGAGGGACATGGAAAGACTTGTCTGAAGCTTATCCCCTGCACTGGGGTCAGGTCGGGAAGGGACGGCACAGAGGTGAGCAGGAACCAACCGGCCTGTCTGTGGTGGGGCTGGCCCCGGGGCAGGCGTGGGGGTGATGGCTGGAAGTGGGATGGCGCGTGAGTTGGCACCAGCCAGCGGTGGAGGCAGAGACTCAGAGGTCAGGGATCTCTCTCTCTGTCTCTGTCTCTGTCTCTCTCCCTCAGGGAGCTGAGGAGAGTAAGGTGGCGCCCCCTGCCCACCTCGCCTACCTCTCCATGGGCCCTTCTTTCTCTGGCCGCTCCGGGAGCCCTGCGGGCTTGGGTTCAACCCCCCACACACCGCACAGGCCAAGGGCGCATGCGCGACCGCCGGGGCCTAGGGCTGGCCTCGGAGGGGGGGGGTCCTCAGTGAAGGCCCCGCCCTCCCTCCAGGCTCTGACCCAGCTGCAGCTCTTCCATCGCCGCCCTTCTGGACTCGGCTTCAGCTGTCTCCCTCCCCTCCCCCACTCCCACTCAGCTTGGAGGCAGCTTCCCTGCCTTGAAAGCATGGCTCTGGCCCTGAGGGCCACAGACCTACTGGGCTTCAAGCTCAAGGCTCTGCCTGGGCCTGCTGCTTCGGCCAGGGGCTCATTTTTTCCTGGAAAGACAAAGCCATGGCCTCACCCCACGCCTGCACTTTGCCACGGCAGGCAGCCCAGATGTAGGAAAGGCTCTGTGGAGTCAGAAGTGCCGAGACAGGCAGATGGCACCAGAGGGTTTGGGGGCCAGGGCGCAACTGGGCTAGCCCCTCCTCCCGGGAGTCGGGGAGGCCCGGCCTTCCTAGTGCCCAGGCCACGGCTCCGGGGAGAAACCCGCCATGGAGGGCACGCGGGAGGCCCTCTGCCTGAGGTGGCAGGTGTCACGCCAGGGCCACTGCAAGCCTGGCTCGGCTTGCCTGCTTTCTCCAAAGGAGGCTGGCCGACCAGCCGAACCTGGCACCTGGGCCAGGCCCCTTCCAAGGGGACGAGTTCCAGAGGATAGAGCCCTGGGGGCGGCTGCCAAGTCTCCTGGGGCGTGTGCTGGACCCCCGTCAGAGGAGGAAGCAGCCTGATAAACGGTGTGCCAGGCCTGAGATCTGGAGGCCTCCCACAGCCGGGTCCCTGTCCTGCCCAGGCCCCCCGAGGGAGGACGATGGTCGGGCAGTGGCGAGCGGGGTGGGGCTGGCGCCGAGCCTGCCCTTGGATGCCCCGGGGAAGGGCGCCGGGGGATGGGCTGCCCCTGGCCAGGTCTGAGGGACCGACCCAGCTCGGGGCTGTCGGGGGCAGAGAGAGAACCCCCCTCCGCCCTTTCCCTTCAGGTTCTTAGGGCTGGCCAAATCCTTCCCAAGACAGCTTGTCTGGAGAAAATCAGACCCAGCTGAAGAACATGTGTCCATGGGGGAAACCCGGGAAACTGAGTCTCCCCACACAATAGCAGAGATTCTCATCTTGCATCCTCTCCTGAGCTAAATGACAAAGGTGGATGTCCCGGGTGGGTGGGCCTGTGGAATGGGAGAGGGGAGGAAGTCTATTGTCATGCAGAGGGACATGGAAAGACTTGTCTGAAGCTTATCCCCTGCACTGGGGTCAGGTCGGGAAGGGACGGCACAGAGGTGAGCAGGGAACCAACCGGCCTGTCTGTGGTGGGGCTGGCCCCGGGGCAGGCGTGGGGGTGATGGCTGGAAGTGGGATGGCGCGTGAGTTGGCACCAGCCAGCGGTGGAGGCAGAGACTCAGAGGTCAGGGATCTCTCTCTCTGTCTCTGTCTCTGTCTCTCTCCCTCAGGGAGCTGAGGAGAGTAAGGTGGCGCCCCCTGCCCACCTCGCCTACCTCTCCATGGGCCCTTCTTTCTCTGGCCGCTCCGGGAGCCCTGCGGGCTTGGGTTCAACCCCCCACACACCGCACAGGCCAAGGGCGCATGCGCGACCGCCGGGGCCTAGGGCTGGCCTCGGAGGGGGGGGGTCCTCAGTGAAGGCCCCGCCCTCCCTCCAGGCTCTGACCCAGCTGCAGCTCTTCCATCGCCGCCCTTCTGGGACTCGGCTTCAGCTGTCTCCCTCCCCTCCCCCACTCCCACTCAGCTTGGAGGCAGCTTCCCTGCCTTGAAAGCATGGCTCTGGCCCTGAGGGCCACAGACCTACTGGGCTTCAAGCTCAAGGCTCTGCCTGGGCCTGCTGCTTCGGCAGGGGCTCATTTTTTCCTGGAAAGACAAAGCCATGGCCTCACCCCACGCCTGCACTTTGCCACGGCAGGCAGCCCAGATGTAGGAAAGGCTCTGTGGAGTCAGAAGTGCCGAGACAGGCAGATGGCACCAGAGGGTTTTGGGGGCCAGGGCGCAACTGGGCTAGCCCCTCCTCCCGGGAGTCGGGGAGGCCCGGCCTTCCTAGTGCCCAGGCCACGGCTCCGGGGAGAAACCCGCCATGGAGGGCACGCTGGGAGGCCCTCTGCCTGAGGTGGCAGGTGTCACGCCAGGGCCACTGCAAGCCTGGCTCGGCTTGCCTGCTTTCTCCAAAGGAGGCTGGCCGACCAGCCGAACCTGGCACCTGGGCCAGGCCCCTTCCAAGGGGACGAGTTCCAGAGGATAGAGCCCTGGGGGCGGCTGCCAAGTCTCCTGGGGCGTGTGCTGGACCCCCGTCAGAGGAGGAAGCAGCCTGATAAACGGTGTGCCAGGCCTGAGATCTGGAGGCCTCCCACAAGCCGGGTCCCTGTCCTGCCCAGGCCCCCCGAGGGAGGACGATGGTCGGGCAGTGGCGAGCGGGGGTGGGGCTGGCGCCGAGCCTGCCCCTTGGATGCCCCGGGGGAAGGGCGCCGGGGGATGGGCTGCCCCTGGCCAGGTCTGAGGGACCGACCCAGCTCGGGCTGTCGGGGGCAGAGAGAGAACCCCCCTCCGCCCTTTCCCTTCAGGTTCTTAGGGCTGGCCAAATCCTTCCCAAGACAGCTTGTCTGGAGAAAATCAGACCCAGCTGAAGAACATGTGTCCATGGGGGAAACCCGGGAAACTGAGTCTCCCCACACAATAGCAGAGATTCTCATCTTGCATCCTCTCCTGAGCTAATGACAAAGGTGGATGTCCCGGGTGGGTGGGCCTGTGGAATGGGAGAGGGGAGGAAGTCTATTGTCATGCAGAGGGACATGGAAAGACTTGTCTGAAGCTTATCCCCTGCACTGGGGTCAGGTCGGGAAGGGACGGCACAGAGGTGAGCAGGAACCAACCGGCCTGTCTGTGGTGGGGCTGGCCCCGGGGCAGGCGTGGGGGTGATGGCTGGAAGTGGGATGGCGCGTGAGTTGGCACCAGCCAGCGGTGGAGGCAGAGACTCAGAGGTCAGGGATCTCTCTCTCTGTCTCTGTCTCTGTCTCTCTCCCTCAGGGAGCTGAGGAGAGTAAGGTGGCGCCCCCTGCCCACCTCGCTACCTCTCCATGGGCCCCTTCTTTCTCTGGCCGCTCCGGGAGCCCTGCGGGCTTGGGTTCAACCCCCCACCACACCGCACAGGCCAAGGGCGCATGCGCGACCGCCGGGGCCTAGGGCTGGCCTCGGAGGGGGGGGGGTCCTCAGTGAAGGCCCCGCCCTCCTCCAGGCTCTGACCCAGCTGCAGCTCTTCCATCGCCGCCCTTCTGGACTCGGCTTCAGCTGTCTCCCTCCCCTCCCCACTCCCACTCAGCTTGGAGGCAGCTTCCCTGCCTTGAAAGCATGGCTCTGGCCCTGAGGGCCACAGACCTACTGGGCTTCAAGCTCAAGGCTCTGCCTGGGCCTGCTGCTTCGGCCAGGGGCTCATTTTTTCCTGGAAAGACAAAGCCATGGCCTCACCCCACGCCTGCACTTTGCCACGGCAGGCAGCCCAGATGTAGGAAAGGCTCTGTGGAGTCAGAAGTGCCGAGACAGGCAGATGGCACAGAGGGTTTTGGGGGCCAGGGCGCAACTGGGCTAGCCCCTCCTCCCGGGAGTCGGGGAGGCCCGGCCTTCCTAGTGCCCAGGCCACGGCTCCGGGGAGAAACCCGCCATGGAGGGCACGCGGGAGGCCCTCTGCCTGAGGTGGCAGGTGTCACGCCAGGGCCACTGCAAGCCTGGCTCGGCTTGCCTGCTTTCTCCAAAGGAGGCTGGCCGACCAGCCGAACCTGGCACCTGGGCCAGGCCCCTTCCAAGGGGACGGAGTTCCAGAGGATAGAGCCCTGGGGGCGGCTGCCAAGTCTCCTGGGGCGTGTGCTGGACCCCCGTCAGAGGAGGAAGCAGCCTGATAAACGGTGTGCCAGGCCTGAGATCTGGAGGCCTCCCACAGCCGGGTCCCTGTCCTGCCCAGGCCCCCCGAGGGAGGACGATGGTCGGGGCAGTGGCGAGCGGGGGTGGGGCTGGCGCCGAGCCTGCCCTTGGATGCCCCGGGGAAGGGCGCCGGGGGATGGGCTGCCCCTGGCCAGGTCTGAGGGACCGACCCAGCTCGGGGCTGTCGGGGGCAGAGAGAGAACCCCCCTCCGCCCTTTCCCTTCAGGTTCTTAGGGCTGGCCAAATCCTTCCCAAGACAGCTTGTCTGGAGAAAATCAGACCCAGCTGAAGAACATTGTTCCATGGGGGAAACCCGGGGAAACTGAGTCTCCCCACACAATAGCAGAGATTCTCATCTTGCATCCTCTCCTGAGCTAATGACAAAGGTGGATGTCCCGGGTGGGTGGGCCTGTGGGAATGGGAGAGGGGGAGGAAGTCTATTGTTCATGCAGAGGGACATGGAAAGACTTGTCTGAAGCTTATCCCCTGCACTGGGGTCAGGTCGGGAAGGGACGGCACAGAGGTGAGCAGGAACCAACCGGCCTGTCTGTGGTGGGGCTGGCCCCGGGCAGGCGTGGGGGTGATGGCTGGAAGTGGGATGGCGCGTGAGTTGGCACCAGCCAGCGGTGGAGGCAGAGACTCAGAGGTCAGGGATCTCTCTCTCTGTCTCTGTCTCTGTCTCTCTCCCTCAGGGAGCTGAGGAGAGTAAGGTGGCGCCCCCTGCCCACCTCGCCTACCTCTCCATGGGCCCTTCTTTCTCTGGCCGCTCCGGGAGCCCTGCGGGCTTGGGTTCAACCCCCCCACACACCGCACAGGCCAAGGGCGCATGCGCGACCGCCGGGGCCTAGGGCTGGCCTCGGAGGGGGGGGGGTCCTCAGTGAAGGCCCCGCCCTCCCTCCAGGCTCTGACCCAGCTGCAGCTCTTCCATCGCCGCCCTTTCTGGACTCGGCTTCAGCTGTCTCCCTCCCCCTCCCCCACTCCCACTCAGCTTGGAGGCAGCTTCCCTGCCTTGAAAGCATGGCTCTGGGCCCTGAGGGCCACAGACCTACTGGGCTTCAAGCTCAAGGCTCTGCCTGGGCCTGCTGCTTCGGCCAGGGGCTCATTTTTTCCTGGAAAGACAAAGCCATGGCCTCACCCCACGCCTGCACTTTGCCACGGCAGGCAGCCCAGATGTAGGAAAGGCTCTGTGGAGTCAGAAGTGCCGAGACAGGCAGATGGCACCAGAGGGTTTGGGGGCCAGGGCGCAACTGGGCTAGCCCCTCCTCCCGGGAGTCGGGGAGGCCCGGCCTTCCTAGTGCCCAGGCCACGGCTCCGGGGAGAAACCCCGCCATGGAGGGCACGCGGGAGGCCCTCTGCCTGAGGTGGCAGGGTGTCACGCCAGGGCCACTGCAAGCCTGGCTCGGCTTGCCTGCTTTCTCCAAAGGAGGCTGGCCGACCAGCCGAACCTGGCACCTGGGCCAGGCCCCTTCCAAGGGGACGAGTTCCAGAGGATAGAGCCCTGGGGGCGGCTGCCAAGTCTCCTGGGGCGTGTGCTGGACCCCCCGTCAGAGGAGGAAGCAGCCTGATAAACGGTGTGCCAGGCCTGAGATCTGGAGGCCCTCCCACAGCCGGGTCCCTGTCCTGCCCAGGCCCCCGAGGGAGGGACGATGGTCGGGCAGTGGCGAGCGGGGTGGGGCTGGCGCCGAGCCTGCCCTTGGATGCCCCCGGGGAAGGGCGCCGGGGGATGGGCTGCCCCTGGCCAGGTCTGAGAGACCGACCCAGCTCGGGGCTGTCGGGGGCAGAGAGAGAACCCCCCTCCGCCCTTTCCTTCAGGTTCTTAGGGCTGGCCAAATCCTTCCCAAGACAGCATGTCTGGAGAAAATCAGACCCAGCTGAAGAACATGTGTCCATGGGGGAAACCCGGGAACTGAGTCTCCCCACACAATAGCAGAGATTCTCATCTTGCATCCTCCTGAGCTAATGACAAAGGTGGATGTCCCGGGTGGGTGGGCCTGTGGAATGGGAGAGGGGAGGAAGTCTATTGTCATGCAGAGGGACATGGAAAGACTTGTCTGAAGCTTATCCCCTGCCACTGGGTCAGGTCGGGAAGGG